>NW_021963167.1:0-93660 GCF_901765095.1 Microcaecilia unicolor | reverse complement strand
TCTGCAGTAACCCTTCACTCTGGAATGCACTCCCAGAAAGGCTTCACCTAATGACAAGACTATCTCAACTTCAGAAAGCAGGTGAAACTTGGCTTGTCTCTCAAGCCAAAAATGGAAGAAGCAACTAACTAGATAGTCACATGTACAAGGACTAACAATGACTGAGTTTACTGCAACAGGACTTGCATATTACATATATACCTTTATGTCTCCATGTGTAATTTTTCCTTGTTAGTCAATCTTATCATCTATCTATGTCATAACCAAACTCTGTAAGCCACATTGAGCCTGCAAATAGGTGGGAAAATGTGGGATACAAATGCAATAAAATAAATAAATAAATGGTCTGTATAGGAGTGATCCAAGATGGCGACGGTATGAGAAGTGTTACCAGACGCGTCTCACTCTTCTTTGCAAACGCCAGCAAGTTGCTCCTTACCTGAACCCCGGAATGGGGAAAAGGAGAGGCAAAGTCAGAGAGATTCCCTCTCTCCCTGACAGGACAAGTAAACTTCGGCAGGCTAAGATGGAAGATTTTGCAGTCGCACTGGGTCCCGGGCAGATTTCTTCTCCTGTAGCTGAGGCTGGGGCTTCTGCGTCGGCCGACAGTGTAGAAGGGGCTTCTCTCAGCCCCATCGAACGTGCAGCTCCTCCACAACCAGGAAGTCAGCATCTCCAGAGGAGCCCTGCAGGTCTAACCCCTAGCGGAGAGCAGAGTCTGCAGGGAGGGAGCCCTTTGGAGACAAGGGGAGATCAGAGGGACGACAGTTTGGGAGCTCCAGAAGCGACATCAGCTCCTGTATTGTTTTCAGAGATAGTGAGTATTCTGGAAAATGCTGCCAAAGCACCTCTTCCTGAATTAACATTGGAGAAAATGGAAAAACCAGCTGTAGTGACATTAGAGTCACTATGGGACTTAACCTTTACTGCACACTCCTCCCTACAATCTGTGGTAACAAAAAATGCTACAATTATTAAGACTTTATCAGAAACTGCATTAATTCAATTGCAAAAGACTGAAAAACAAGCTATAGAAGTAAAATCTCTTACTGAAAGAACTCAAAAAATGGAACTTGTGGGTCAAACATTGATTAAAGATAAGAACTTTACTTCCCGAAGGCTGGAATATCTGGAAAATCAGTCTAAGAGACTTAATCTGAGACTAATAAATTTTCCTAGTTCACCTCTTATTACCCCTGTACAAATGGTAAAAAAATATCTTGTGGAAATATTGGGTATGCCAGAAAATTCACTACCACCAATAACTAGAGCGTTTTATTTGCCAACTGGTTCTAGAATGGAATCAGAAAAATTTCCTCAAGGCGGTGCAGTGATGAATCTGACTACCTTTTTGGAGTCATCATTAGATGTTATAACGAAAAGAGCAACATTATTAGTCTCATTTGCCTTGGAGATGGATCGGGATGCAGTACTGAGACTTTCTTTAAGACATTTGGATTCAGTTTTTTGGGGGTCAAAAATAAGAATATACCCAGACTTATCAAGAGAGACTCAGAAGAGGCGTAAAGCCTTTTTGGCTTTACGCACAAGAACTGTGGCAATAGGAGCTACCTTCCTATTGAAATTTCCTTGTGTATGCAGAATAGTGTTTCAATCTAAACAGTTTCAATTTTTTGACCCCAAACAGCTAGAGGAATTTCTAATCAGTAGGGAAGAGGTTAATGTAGTGGTTTAATCCCATATGTACACTGTTTAACAGCCTTGGAGTGAATCACTCGGGACGTGACGCTTCATTATTATAATTTACAATGTATGTTTATTTCCTTTAGATTATATTATTAATCTTACATCTTGGATTGATTTCTTATTCTTGTGGTCGATAACTATTTGAAACTTAAAAAAATATTTGCTTGTCTATATAATTTATTTCTAAGTTGTGTATTATCATTCATAAATGTGAAATTATGTTTGTTAAAAAGCTTAATAAAGATAAAGTAAATTCCTTAAAAAAAATAAAATAAAAAATAAATAAATAAATATCTAAACTCCTGTTGCTCTATCTTATCTGCACCTTGTACTCTCTATTAAGATGTTTTGTGTGTTGTGTTGACATGGCAAGTAGCATACTATGTTATACTGTGTAGTTAATGAATGTTTTTTTTTACAGCTGTAATCACTTATTGCTTATGTCCAGGTTATTCTTGCTGTAACCACCTTGGGCGAAGTTCTTCAAAAACATGGATTAATGAGACAAAGCCAACATGGATTTAGTCAAGGGAAATCTTGCCTCACCAATCTACTACATTTCTTTGAATGGATGAATAAACATGTGTATAAAGGTGAGCCAGTCGATATTGTATATCTGGATTTTCAAAAGGCATTTGCCAATGTACCTCATGATAGACTCATGAGGAAATTAGAAAGTCATGGGATAGGCGGTATTGTTCTATTGTGGATTAAACACTGGTTAAAAGATAGAAAACAGAGAGTAGGGTCAGTTTTCTCAATAGAGAAGAGTAGATAGTGGGGTTCCCCAGAGGTCTGTGCTAGGAACGCTGCTTTTTAACATATTTATAAATGATCTAGAGATGGGAATAACTAGTGAGGTAATTAAATTTGCTGATGACACAAAGTTGTTTAAAATTGTTAAATCACAAGAGGATTGTGAAAAATTGCACAAGGACCTTACAAGACTGGGAGATTGGGCATCCAAATGACAGATGAATTTAATATGAACAAGTGCAAAGTGATACGTTTGGGAAAGATGAACCCAAACTATAGCTACATGCTGCAAGGTTCCACATTTCTTAAACTCTAGAATTCGTTGCCAGAGAATGTGGTAAAAGCAGTTAGCTTAGCAGGGTCTAGAAAAGGTTTGAATAATTTCCTAAAAGAAAAGTCCATAAGCCAGTATTAAGATGGACTTGGGAAAATCCACTGCTTATTTCTAGGATAAGCAGCATAAAGTCATAAGAACATAAACATAAGAACATAAGAGTAGCCACACTGGGTGAGACCAATGGTCCATCTAGCCCGCTATCCTGTTTCCAAACAGTGGCCAAGCCAAGTCACAAGTACCTGGCAGAAACCCAAATTGTGGCAACATTCCATACTAGAAATCCCAGGAAACAACAGTTGCTTTCCATGTCTGTCTCAATAGCAGACTATGGACTTTTCCTCCAGGAATGTCCAAACCTTTTTAAAACCCAGATACCCTAACCGCTGTTACCACATACTCCGGCAAAGAGTTCCAGAGCTTAACTATTCGTTGAGTGAAAAAATATTTCCTCCAATTTGTTTTAAAAGTATTTCCATGTAACTTCCTTGAGTGTGCCTTAGTCTTTGTACTCTTGGAACGAATACAAAATCAATTTACTTCTATTCGTTCTACACCACTCAGGATTTTGTAGACCTCAATCATATCTCCCCTCATCTGTCTCTTTTCCAAGTTGAAGAGCCGTAACCTCTTTAGCCTTTCCTCATACAAGAGGAGTTCCATCCCCTTTATCATTTTGGTCGCTCTTCTTTTAACCTTTTCTAATTCCGCTATATCTTTTTGAGATACGGCAACTAGAACTGAACGCAATACTCAAGGTGTGGACACACCATGGAGCGTTACAAGGCATTATAGTGTTTTTAGTCTTATTCACCATCCCTTTCCTAATAATTCCTAGTATCCTGTTTGCTTTTGTGGCTGTCGCCGCACACTGAACAAAAGATTTCAGTGTGTTATCTACACGACACACAGATCTTTTTCAAGTCTGTTTTACTGTTCTGGGATCTTGCCAGGCACTTGTGACCCAGATTGGCCACTGTTGGAAACTGATGGACCTTCAGCCTGTCCCAGTATGGCAACACTATGTTCTTATATGGTAAATAATTCCTAATAGATAAATACATAAACAAACCATCTAGGGTGCAAGTTTTGAAGGTGCTAAATATTGGGGCTGAAGAAGAGCATGCTGTTTGCTCTACTTGCTTTCAAGGTGTAGGCTGTCACTGCTTGAAAGAAATGTCACTGTGGTACTTTAGCTTCTCCCCCCTTCCTCAACTCTTTGATTTCTGGGGTACAGCCAAACCTAGCCATAATCCCTCTTTGTTTCTGTCTATGGCAATCACAATCTTAAATCTGACCCTGCTTACTCCAACAAATACATCACATCCACCCTGAAGCCTCAGTGCATCCTGATAATTGCATGAGTTCAAAAGTTAATACCAGCTATGAGTTAGAAGTTAAACTTTTGTCCCTGGGTACCATATGCTAAAGAATGTATAGAAGAAAGCATGCCACATTATTTACTGAGTGACTGCTAATATCTGATTTGCATCTCAAGAGGAATATATGGTGAGAAATATGTGTTGCCCATGCTCATGGCATTTTGGACCAGTTTAGTGGGCATGTTAGGATTTTGATGCATAGCCTTCAATTTCACACTTGTCATAGAAAATCTATTTTTCTTAAAAAACAAAATGATTGTTAGCTTTTGAAATATACCATTCCACTATCACAACTGGATATTCTATGCTTCTGAAAGAAAGGTCAGCTCTGTGGGGTTAAGAGAATTCTAAGGCAGGCTTTCTTTTAAATCATCAGTGCCATAAACTATGATACCTCACAGTCATGCTAATGTTGAATTCCTGAAGGAAGCATCAGAGAATGTCCTAGTAACGCATTTATATCCAATAAAAACCAAATACAATTCTGAGTAAATTTACGAATTGTTTCCCTGATTTCATAAGCTCTGGGGTCAGTGCTCAGCAAACTTTTTACGATCCTTGACTTGTGAGAAGAACTTGGGGGCTGAAGTCATAGTGACCTCATGGCCTCAAGGAAATACAGAGGTCAATAACCTTTTCTTTCAGACCTTTTAACTGGCTCTAGTGGGCCATGAAAACCTAAATGCCATTTCTTTTAGACTCCTGGGAAGCTTCAATCCTCTTAATCTAATTCTTTCTGAGAGTATTACTTCCATCTATCCAGGTCACTGCAAGTGCAGTAGTAGCCTTCAGCCTTGTGTTGACATGGGGGCAGGAAACTTTAGGACAGCAAGTATTGTGATGTCCGGGTGGATTCCGCTTAAAGACCTCCTGTTCCAAGAATGCTGAGTTAATATAGGAACATCTTTTAAAAGTCCTAAGTGTCCCTTCTTTGTAAGCAATTCTGTCACATGAATATTTTCAGAAGGAAAGGGGTTCCCCATGCAATAAATCACAAGGAGAAAAAAGTAGGGGTGGACAATGTCTTCCTTCCACACATCAAAGGCTTATTCTAGAAGCAAATATTGTAGAGGCACCACATATGCAGAGACATGACATGAGACTGTGTTGTGTGGAGCAGTAGCCTAGTGGTTAGTGCAGTGGACTTTGATCCTGGGGAACTGAGTTTGATTCCCACTGCAGCTCCTTGTGACTCTGGGCAAGTCACTTAACCCTCCATTGCCCCTGGTACAAAATAAGTACCTGAATATATGTAAACCGCTTTGAATGTAGTTGCAAAAACCTCAGAAAGGCGGTATATCAAGTCCCATTTCCCCCCTTTCCCTTAGTAAGGATCCACCTGCCTCAGGGGTCGCACAGTCTGTATGGTGTCAGAAAATTCAAATTGTAGCAGTAATGACCAGAGGAGAACTGATTCTAGCTAGAACTGAAACCATGATGCACAGAACGGAACAGATTCCAACTCACACAATATTGCCATGTTCAAACACATCGAGCAGTGTTCTTGAGTGCAGGAATATCAAAAAGTGTGAATATTCTCAATAGTTGATCTCCCAGCTGTCTTTGTGAGAGTAAACCATTACGAAGTAAAACTTCATAGCTATGAATCCAGTCATGCAAGGGTAATTTTATAACAGATCAGCTAGTTTGAAAGGTATAGGAAGTGCCTGTTTTGGTGTTATTCTATAAAGACAATATAGGCACCTGTGTGTCTTTATAAAATAGCCTCACAAATGCAGCATAAAGTGTGGCTAAGGGTCTAAGATGGCATCGTGAAAGGATGGGTTTGGAGGAGCTCTGGGAAATTTTAGCTACTAAGTGCTGCCTGATCCTTTTTGCTGAATGCGAGCATGGGCAAACAGAAGGCTATGAGTTGAGTGTGCCCCTCTGAACCCAGAGCTGATCTACTGATTCGGCAGACTACTTTAGAAGCCTACCAGAACCCTTCAATGCCTCTCTTCGGCCTGACTGGTGGAAATATCTGTCAGTAGCAGAGATGACTGGGTTTCTCTTAGCCCTCCATGATCTGGAACCCGCTCTGCTGCAGAGCAACAGCGGTGTTTGAGTACAGCACCATGTGTGCTAGAACTTCCACTACTAGAGGGTCCCCTGATGGCAGTTTCTTTTCCCCTTGAACAATGATCAAGAGAAGCTGTTCCTATACTGAATCATCATTCTCAGCCAACTGTGAGTGATATTCTGTGCTACAAGGGGAATGATGCTTCCTATTTGGAAGTTCAGGAAATTAAAAGACTGGGCATTGTGTATATGGCAAGATAGATTAGGATGGGCAGGAGATGGCTTCGACGGCAATTCTAGTAGTTGGAATGTAAGGACAATGCCGGGTGGACTTCTATAGTTGGTGTTCTGTATATCACAAGACAGGTTGGGATGGGCTGGAGAGGGCTTTGATGGCAACCCCAGTAGTTCGAATGTAAGGACAGTGCTGGGCAAATTTCTACAGTCTGTGTCCCAAAAATGGCAGAGAAAGATCAGGATCAAGTATTTTTATACCACAGTCATTGTGGTTTAATCATGAATTGATAATGAGTGTGACTGCTGGGCAGACTGGATAGACAAGACCAAATGTCCATCGAGCTCAATACCCTGTTTCCAACAGTGGCCAATTCAGGTCACAAAAAAAAGTAGCATGATTTCATGCTACTTATCACCAGGGATAAACAGTGTCTTTTTCCAGGTCTATCTTAATAATGACTTATGGACTTTTTTTTCAGGTGCCAAAACAGGGCAAAAATGGCAGATCTATGTGAGAACCCACTTGCTCTGCCATTTATAGAATAGCGCATAAGTGTTTTCATGCGCATCCACAAAGGGGGTGTGGGCATGGGAGGGGTATTCCCTTAAATGTGCATAGTATTATAGAATTCAGGGGATCCGTGCCCAACTTGTGCATTGGGATTTACACCTGGTTTCAGTTGGAGTAACTCCCTTTGGTAGTGTAGTGACCCTCTTCTTTCCAGAACAGATGTGTTCAAAAGTATTTCTTTAAAATATTTCTTACCCACTTTAAGCACAAAGGGGCCCATTTAATAAACTGCCCTAGTAAATGGGCTTAGTGTCTCCTAATATGGGTCTTTCCCACGTGCCAAGTCCATTTCTAGTGCAACCATTAATTTGGCCTTTTTCAATTATATCATTTTCTGGCCATGCGCTAAATGCATAAGAACATAAGAGTAGCCATACTGGGTCAGGCCAATGGGCCATCTAGCCCAGTATCCTGTTTTCCAAACAGTGGCCAAGCCAGGTCACAAGCACCTGGCAGAAACTCAAATTGTGTCAACACTCCATAATACAAATCCCAGGGTGAGCAGTTGCTTCCCATGTCTGTGTCAATAGCATACTATGGACTTTTCCTCCAGGAATTTGTCCAAACTTTTTAAAAACCCAGATACACTAACCGCTGTTACCACATCCTCTGGCAAAGAGTTCCAGAGCTTAACTATTCGTTGAGTGAAAAAATATTTCCTCCTATTTTGTTTTAAAAGTATTTCCATGTAACTTCCTTGAGTGTCCCTTAGTCTTTGTACTTTTGAAACAAGTAAAAATTGATTTACTTCTCTTCGTTCTGCACCACTCAGGATTTTGTAGACCTCAATCATATCTCCCCTTATCTGTCTCTTTTCCAAGCTGAAGATCCCTAACCTCTTTAGCCTTTCTTCATATGAGAGGAGTTCCATCCCCTTTATCATTTTGGATCTCTCTTCTTTTAATCTTTTCCTATTCCGCTATATCTTTTTTGAGATATGGCGACCAGAACTGAACACAATACTCAAGGTGTGGACGCACCATGGAGCGGTACAAAGGCATTATAGTATTTTTGGTTTTATTCACCATCCCTTTCTTAATAATCCTAGCATCCTGTTTGCTTTCTTGGCCGTATGTGGCCACTGAAAAAATTAACATGGGAGCACTTACAACCTCCTATTTAGGAGATGCTAAATGCTCCCATGTTAAGTCAGCATTATTCAGTTAGCGTGCATTTTCCCACCCATTTTATGACCCTGACATGCCTCCTCTCAATAACATAAAATGTGAATACTGCATGGTTAGCATGTGCAAATGGGAAAACTATCAAAAAAATGCTCTAAGTGGTTCCCAAACTTAGTCCTGGAAGCACCCCAGGCAGTCAAGTTTTCAGGATATCCACAATGAATATTCATGACAGAGGTTTGCATACATTGGAGGCAGTGCATGCAAATCTCTTTCATGAATATTCATTGTGGATATCCTGAAAACATGACCGGCTACAGTGCCTCCCGGACCAGGTTTGGGAACCACTGCTCTACGGTGTTCTGAGTTAGGTCATTTTCCTGCATTAAGCACCCATTAAAGCTTAACACAGTTTAGGAAAAGGGACCCTAAATGAGGTACAGAGAAACATACATGAAATAGAAAAAAAAAAACTAAAAAAAAAGCACAAATATAAAAAGGGGAACCTCACCTATTATAACTAAATGCTTAATTACCTGCACATCTAAAATCTATACATAACTTACATCTTAACAGCTGACAACAGAGGAGTGGCCTAATGGTAAGTGCAGTGGGTTGCAGACCTGGGAACTGGGTTCAATTCCTGCTGCTGCTGCTGCCTGATGGTCAGCGGTGGATTGAGATCCTTGGGAACCAGGTTCAACTCCCTCTGCAGCTCCATGAGATCCTGGGCAAGTCATTTAACCCTCTATTGCCCCAGGTATAACAGTAGTGCAATGTACAATGTCAGGAAGTATTTTTTCACAGAGAGGGTGGTGGATGCTTGGAATGCCCTCCAACGGGAGGTGGTGGAGAGGAAAACGGTAACGGAATTCAAACATGCGTGGGATAAACATAAAGGAATCCTGTTCAGAAGGAAGGGATCCTCAGGAGCTTAGCCTTGAATGGGTGGCAGAGACTGTTGGGAGGTGGGGCTAGTGTTGGGCAGACTTATACGGTCTGTGCCAGGGCTGGTGGTTGAGAGGTGGGGCTAGTGCTGGGTAGACTTATACGGTCTGTGCCCTGAAAAAGACAGGTACAAATCAAGGTAAGGTATACACAAAAAACTAGCACATATGAGTTTATCTTGTTGGGCAGACTGGATGGACCATGCAGGTCTTTTTCTGCTGTCATCTACTATGTTACTATGTTACTACTTAGATTGTGAGCCCACTATGGACAGACCCAGTACCTGTACAATGAAACTGTAAACCGCTTAGGTCTAAGCGGTATATACATACTGAAATGAATGAATTATCTTCAATGTAAATCATGGAATTTAGTGATACATATAAGTTAATATCAGTCATGCTCATTTGTCTTTTGTGTAAACATAGTAACATACATAGTAACATAGTAGATGACGGCAGAAAAAGACCTGCATGGTCCATCTAGTCTGCCCAAGATAAACTCATATCTTGAATTTGTACCTGTCTTTTTCAGGGCACAGACCGTATAAGTCTGCCCAGCAGTATTTCCCGCCTCCCAACCACCAGTCCCGTCTCCCATCACCAGCTCTGGTACAGACCGTATAAGTCTGCCCTCCCCTATCCTAGCCTCCCAACCACCAACCCCTCTTCCCCCCACCTGAGGGGGCGACCTCAGGAGGGGAGCGATTTTGATCGGGTGAGTGGGAAACTAGGGGCTGTTGGGGCAGGGGACAGGTTCGGTTTCAGTTTCTGCTGAAACTGAACGGCAGATTTGAGTTACAGACTCAGTTTGAGAAGACTTCTGTATATTATTAACTGTAGTTGTAACATGGTTCAAGATTCCGTTTATTTGATTAACATCTTAGGGAAGACCAAGTTCCTAAGTTTCTGATAACTGGGATAATCCCTCTGAGGACCTGCCTCAGTCCAAACAAAAAAGGCAACCCACAGACTTTATGGCCATGGGGAATAGAGCCTGATTGAAATCGGGATCTTTGGTTTCTGTTGAAACTGAGTCTGTAACTCAAATCTGCTGTTCAGTTTCAGCAGAAACTGAAACCGAACCTGTCCCCTGCCCCAACAGCCCCTAGTTTCCCACTCACCCGATCAAAATTGCTCCCCTCCTGAGGTCGCCCCCTTACAGCAGCCCCTTTCCAAACCCCCTACCCCGGTGGCAGCCCCTCTCCTAAGCCCCCCCCCAGTGGCGGCCCCCCTCCTAGGCCTACCTTGCACAAACTAATTCATGAGCTGTTACTAATCAACAATTGGAGTTAATTGCACTCATTTGGCGTTATGCAGAGATCTGCCATAACATGCGTACCTAAATTTTATGGCATGCAACTCAAAAGGGGGCGCGGCAATGGGAGGGACATGAGCAGATCAGATGCATTCCCAGAAATTAGGTGCAATGTTATAGAATAGGGTCATTTACACACCCAACTGCTATTAGTTGTGTGCCAGCATTTAGACCAGGTTTTAGAAGGTGTAAGTGCTCGTGTCCAAAGTTAGGCACGAGATCTGCTCTAAACTGGTATTCTGCAATGGGTGCTCTGTGCAGAAAGTACCTGCCTAGAACATGTAAACCACTTTGGTTGTACACAGAAAGGAGGTATATCAAGTCCATGACCTTTCACCCTTTAGTGGTTTAGCATGGCTCTTCCCAGGGTCAGGGCTGCCAGGGGCAGGGTGGACAAAATTCCCCAGGACTTGCCTCCAATGAGGGCCTGGCACTAGCCATAGAAACCTAGACATGACCTCTGTGGTCCAATATTGCCATTGTCATTCCCTCCTCCCAATGGTGTGCTGGTAAATGTTTAACAACAGGCTCTCTCCCCGGTCCACCTCTGCGCCCCCCCCCCCCCCCCGGTCCACCTCTGCTCCCCTCCCCGTCCACCTCTGCGCCCCTCGTCCACCTCTGCGCCCCCCCCAAATTGCAGAGCAGGTTATAGCCGGGGAGAGAGCCTGGGGGGCGGGCAATCTAATTCATGTTTAATGTGGGATAAAATGCCATAAATAAGTAAATAAAAATAAACTTTTAATGTTGAGCACCTGATTCTCAAAGTGGACATATTCCAAACACTATAATGAAAATAAAATGATCTTTTCTACCTTTGTTGTCTGGTGACTTTGTTTTTCTGATCATGCTGGCCCAGTATCCGATTCTGCTGCTATCTGTCCTCTTAACTCCATTTCCAGGGCTTCCTTTCCATTTATTTCTTGTCAGGTTCTCAGGTTCAGAGCCCGCGGGGCTGGGCTCTGAAGCAAACGTGAGCCCTTGGGCTGCTGATGAGGAGCGACAGCAGCAGGCAAAACCCACCAACCAACACTGGGTAAGCACACCGGCAGGGACTGCAGGCACTGCCCAGCGAACCGGAACACATGGACTGGAATCCCCCGGACTGGAGGACACAGGACTGGAACACACACCGGACCGGAACACACTGGACTGGAGCACACCAGACTGGAACACCCTGGACTGGTCCCCCGGACTGGAGGACACAGGACCGGAACACGGGACTGGAGCACACTGGACTGGTCCAACAGCTTCACCTGTACTTAGCTACTAAGCCCCCCAAGAGTTGAGCTCCTGGGTTCGAGTAGCCGACAGGACTTACTGGATACCGGATGACATAGGGACCAGGACTGGAAACAGAAGAGCTCCTAATCCCTGCTCAAGAAAGGGACTTCCTCAGCCCTAGACTAACAGAGCAGGGAACTAAACACAAAGCTAACACAGGTGCTACTAAGCACCAAGCTACAAGCAGAGCTTTACACTAATAAGCTAAACACAGAACTAACCAGCTACCTAAGCACTGCTCTAGCAAGCTAGATACAACTAACAAGGTGCTTCCTAAGCACTACTCTGGCAAGCAACCAGAAGAGCTCCTAGCACTAAAAGGGAAGACAGGGGAGCCACAAGGAAAAAGCAGTGAAGCTAACACATAAGCCAAAAGTGATTCTAAATCACCAAACACCAACAGCAAAGACTGCAATGCTCCCAATAGCACAAACACCAGAAGTACTTCTAACAGCAAACTCTGCAGTGTTCCTAACAACACCAAACCCAGCAGTACTTCTAATAGCAACAGAGCTTCCAAAGCCCTACACATAGCAATGCTTCCAAAACCAAGAGGGAAAAGCAGGGGAACCAAAGGGGAAAGCAGGAAAGCTAAACACATAGACACCAGTGCACACTGCACTAACACTAACCTGGACCTTAGCAAAAGCAAGCAGGGAAACTAGACACAACGTCAGAAGTGCACACTGCACCACCCTACCTAGAGCAAACACCACTGTTGCAAAGGCCCTGAAGGAAACAAGACCACTTCCTTATCAAGGCCCTCCCTGATGATGTCACACTCCCTAGACCTAGGCAAAAGCACACTGACCCAGAGAGGCCCAACCCACACCAATGCAAAACTGTGAAACACTTGAAGCCAGTACACCCAAAGAGAGTTAGAGCAACTCAGGCAACATACCCACAGGTGCAGTGTAGTGAAACAATTAGAGCCATGCTGCTGGAAGCTGCCAGCACAGAGAGACAGAGCCAGCTCAGAAAGGACAGAGAAAAGAAACAGAAGCCAGCTAAGAAGCTGACCCCCAGGAAAGAGGTAAGTTTGAGAGGGGTTCAGACCCCAATCATAACATTTCTTTTCTTTCCTCCTTTCTTCTTCATTTCTGGTCCTCCGCAGACTTGACTGTCCAGTGGATCCAGCTTCAGCCTATTTTCTCCATCCATGTGCAGTTATTCTCCTCTCTTCCTTTTCCCTCTTCTCATCTCATTCCTCACTCTTCCCTCCCTTCCATCCATGTCCAGCATTTCTTCTCTCTCCCTTCCCTCTCCTCCATCCATTTCTAGCAACCCTCCTCTCCCCCCCTGCCCTGCCCTCCACGCACCCATGTCCAGCAGCAACCCTCCTCTCCCCTGCTCTCCATGCACCCACGTCCAGCAACCCTCCTTTCTCCTCCATCCTCCCATGTCCAGCAACCCTCCTCTCCCCGCCCTCCATCCACCATGTCCAGCAACCCTCCTCTCCTCCCTGCCCTCCATGCTCCATCCACCCATGTCCAGCGACCCTCCTCTCCCCCCTCCACTGCATCCACCCATGTCCAGCAACCCTCCTCTCCCCTCCATCCACCCATGTCCAGCAACCCTCGTCTCTCCCTGCCATCCCCTCCATGATCCACCCATGCCCAGCAACCCTCGTCTCCCCCCTGCCCTCCTCCCCTCTATCTGCCTTCTTCCAGCCCCTCCCCCGCTGCCCCGGTCATCCATCATCCGTCTTCCCTGTGCTCCCCGACAGACCTGGTTTCCTTCCTGTGCTGCTGCTTGCCTTTAAAAATTTTATTTTCCTTCGAGGCGCACCGGCGTTGAAGGAAAGGCAGCAGGCTTAGCTCGGTTTCAGCCTTGCATTCCCTTCCCTCGCATCATGGCTCCGCCCTCTTCTGACGTATTTCCTGTTTGCGCGAGGGCGGAGCCATGATGCGAGGGAAGGGAACGTAAGGCTGAAACCGAGCTAAGCCTGCTGCCTTCCCTTCAACGCCGGCGCGCCTCGAAGGAAAATAAAATTTTTAAAGGCAAGCAGCGGCGCAGGAAGGAAACCAGGTCTGTTGGGGAGCAGAGGAAGACGGATGATGGAAGACCGGGGCAGCAGGGGAGCAGAGGCGAGCCGGCTCGCACTGGCCAACAACCGGCTCGCAAGATGCCAGTAAATTTAACAAGCGGCTCTTGCGAGCCGGTGCGAGCCGGCTCCAGCACACCACTGCCTCCTCCCCATTAGCAGTCCTCCATCATTTCTCTGGACTGCCAGCAGCATCAACAAGAAGCTGCCTCTGGCTGGCCTCAGAAGTGTTCCCTCTGATGTGCAGGGCTGCCGAGGGGGGGGGGGGGGGTGGTAGGGGGGACAAAATTCCCCGGGCCTAGGCCTCCAAGGGGGGCCCAGCGCCGCAGTCCCCTCCACCCGCCGCCCTCCATCCACCACCGGTTCGGGCCCCCCTGAATTCAAATCATAGCGCCTCACCTTGACCTCGTTCCATGTGAAAGAAGTGCAGCAGCGGTAGTCTGCAAATCGCCTCCTTTTGGGTCTTCCCTCCGTGTCCCGCCCTCGTGCAAGTTACGTCAGACGAGGGCGGGACACAGGGAGGGAAGACCCAAAGGGAGGCGATCTGCAGACTACCACTGCTGCACTTCTTTCACATGGAGCGAGGTCAAGGTGAGGCGCTATGATTTGAATTTGGGGGGCCCGGCCCGGTGGTGGACGGAGGAGGGGGCAACAACGACGATGACCTCGGGGGGGGGGGGCGTGGCGGGTCCCCGGGGCTGGCCCAGTCTCTCAGCAGCCCTGCTGATGTGTCCTGCCTCTGACATAACCTCCTGTGTGCGTAGATGAGACATAGCAGGGAAAACGCTTCCAGGGCCACCCAGAGGAAGCTTGCTCTTCTTATTGATGCTGCCGGCAGCGTGCAGAAACGATGGAATACTGCTAAAGGGGAGGAGGGAAGGACAGAGATGGCAGATCATGGGAGCAGCGGTGGAAACCTTAAGATTGTTTGCTCTGGGCCCAACTTTGTCTCTTGACAGCACTGCCCAGCCAGCACCTAACACTGGATGCCATTTACTG
Organism: Microcaecilia unicolor; assembly: GCF_901765095.1. Classification (NCBI taxonomy): domain Eukaryota; kingdom Metazoa; phylum Chordata; class Amphibia; order Gymnophiona; family Siphonopidae; genus Microcaecilia; species Microcaecilia unicolor. The sequence continues at coordinate 78,941 of NW_021963167.1, read as the reverse complement.
AATTCCCCTCTATATCCTGAGTTATTGGACAGACTATGATGACGACTTGCTGGATAAGGAATGAAGAACAAGAAACACTTTTCTTTTTCCCTTGAATGATTTTTATGCTTTGTAAGTGGCTTTTGCTGCATGCTGAAAAAGGCTTCTTTTGACAGATTGCTTTGCTACTATGCAGTATTTGACATTTCAACTTTCCTTCTAGAGGTGCCAAGTGAAATCTGGTGTACTTTGAGTTTTCATAGGAAGTTTCTCTTGCCCCCATAATGCAATAAATCATACCCACAGTGTAAACTATGTGCTTTGGAATGAAATAAGCCCAAGCCGTGCAAACAGCTGTGCTTGCATTTTTCACACACAGACAGGGCCAATTATCCTGTGAAGTTATGGCATGCCAGAATGCATTTCATGTTGATATCTATGTGAAATACCACAGGATGCTCGTTTCCTACAAGATGGTATTATTTCTTGTTATAATAACATTAACAATCGCTTGTGTTTTAACTCTACCTCTTCTAACATAGAAACATAGTAGATGACGGCAGAAAAAGACCTGCACGGTCCATCCAGTCTGCCCAACAAGATAACTCATATTTGCTGCTTTTTGTGTATACCCTACTTTGATTTGTACCTGTGCTCTTCAGGGCACAGACCGTATAAGTCTGCCCAGCACTATCCCCGCCTCCCAACCACCAGCCCCTCCTCCCAACCACCGGCTCTGGCACAGACCGTATAAGTCTGCCCAGCACTTCTTTTATACATTCTCTCCAATCGGACATGTTTTCCTTTTACACTGGTCCTCTGTGTATTCTAATTTAATTTCCTTTACTTTCTGCCACTTTGGCTCATCTCACTGGCCTTCTATGCATGCACGACTCCCAGAATTGAATATCCAGGTATGTGTCCTGACCCAAGGTTAACTGGGCACTGGCAGGAAATCAGAAGTAGTGTCCGGTAAACTCGGCGCATAAAGTTAGGAAAGCTTTTTTGCTGTCTTAACTGTATGCGAATATTGCCACTAACAGACTAATGGCCGGGAATGGCCGGGTAGCGGAGATATTCAGTGGCATTACCTCATTAAGGGGTGAATTCTATATATGGTGCTGAAAAAATTATTGTTGAAAAAAGTGCTATTTTATAAGCCATGCTTATAGTTAGAAAGGGTTTATAGAATAGCACTTATGCAAAGGAATCGCACCAAACTTTAGGTGCGACCATTTGCACCAGCTGAAACATGGTGCAAATGTATACACCTAAATTAGGAGTGTATCCCCCCTCATTCTATAACAATGTAATTAGATGTTATGAATGCCTCGTTCCACCCATGACCCTCCCATTTCCACGCCTCCTTTTTGAACTCACACATAAAATTTAGGCACAATGGCAATAATTGGTTAACAGTTAGCTTAGTGGGGTTTAAAAAAGGTTTGGATGGCTTTCTAAAAGAAAAGTCCATAGACCATTATTAAATGGACTTCGGGAAAATCCACTGCTTATTTCTAGGATAAGCAGCATAAAATGTATTTGTATTTTTTTGGGATCTTGCCAGGTACTTGTGACCTGGATTGACCACTGTTGGAAACAGGATACTGGGCTTGATGGACCTTCAGTCTGACCCAGTATGGCAACACTGATGTACTTATGTAACAAACCAATTATCAGCATTAATTAGCTTGTTATTCAATTAAATTGCATGTGCAAATTGGGCACACACCTAAATTTGTGTGTTGAATTTTTAGCGACTTTTATAGAATTCGGGGGTTAGTGCCACTGAATATTAACAGCTGGCCAGCTCAGCAGGATTTAACCGGGCAGAAGCATCTCCTGCCTGGTTAAGCCCCTTTGAATATCGGGCCCAATGCTTTTATTAAGTATAATCAATTTACAAGTCAAATCATACAATTCCAAGAACAATCCCAATACTATATTATACTTAATCCTGACTGTCCAAACTACAACTCAGTCCATTCTTGACAAGTTTTCATTCCCAACTGCATTACCATATATGATTTTCAAATTCTATTCCTCACTGAAAGTTGGATAATAATATCTGATGACATTGCTACTCCTACTGTCATTTTTCAAGGATTAACTCCTTACTAGCTTGTATGCTAAAGCTATAGTCCAAATCTTTCATTTATGTGTTTAAATTTATTAAACTTGATATTCAGCTCAATCTGGCCAGCAGGGCCAAGTGGTGTACATTATATAAAGCCAACGAATAGAGAACATAAAGGCAAAGAACTCCAAATTTTGAAAGGAAAAGTTACAATCACACTATTTATTTATTTATTTGACCATTCTTGATATACTGCAAGAGGGCCGGTAAAGCAGCTATGTGGTTCACAACATCAGACTAAAGTGGCCGGAGTGAAAGGGAAAAGGAAGGAAGCCAGGTAAGGATAAGTTATGAAGAAGAGCTGTTAAAGGTTTTAGAGAAGAGGTGAGTTTTAAGAAAGGATTTGAATTTGAGAAGGGAGGGCTCCGATCTGAGTTATACAGGGAGGGAGTTTCTAAGGAAAGGGCCCAGATAACTGAAAGAGGTTTCACGAGAAATATCCAGACAGAGGGACTGTGGTGAGGGAAGGGTCAGGAGATTTGATGAAGAAGAGTGGAGAGTACGTGTTGGTACACAAGAAATCAGAAGATTATTTAAGTAAGCGGGGGCGGAGGGAGAGCGGCCTTTACTTGCAATCGCATTTCACACAGACAAAAAAAAAGGAATGCAAACAGTAGCCCCCTCTCCCTCAGACTACCTTACAATCAGTGGTATATTCAGGGCAGGAGTGATCCCCAGATGCTCTTGCTCATGCCAACTCTACTGTCAAATTGGCTGGTGTGATCTCTTGTGGCAGTCTACCAGATGTCATGGCAGCCATTTTGAGAGCACAGCCAGCATGGGCAGGAGTGACTGGGAATCATTCCTGCCCTGACTACACCCCTGGACTGCCAGGCATTGTAAGATATGCCCAGGGGAGGGGGGCACCTACAGGTGGGCAGGGAGAAGTGGCAACTCCTGTTCAGAGGGGAGGGGGAGTGCAGAGGGGAGAGGGAGGGAGACAAACAGGAGAAAGCACACATTTTCGGCTTCCACAGAAAAGACACATTCAGTTTTGGCTAAATCTGAAACCAAGGTCATAGTCTCTCATCGAAACAGAAACTGGGCAGAAAATGGATTTTGGGCCAGTTTTGGCAACGCAACCGAAACTGAAACCCAAATTTGGTTGGCCTCTAAAGTGAGTCTTTAACAGTCCTTTAAATATCTGAAATCTCTGCTCCAGACTCAAAGAAGGTGGTAAACTGTTCCAGAGCATGTGGCCCAAAAAATAAAAGGCTGGATTATCTCATAGACATAAATGAGCATTTTTAGGAGCAGGAAGAACAAGGCGGTGTGCACCAAGGGATCTCAGGTTTCTAGATGGTGTATACTGTATTCTAGAGGCAGAAGAGACATTAAGGTAATAAGCTTGTGTGTTAAACAAAGGTTTTTAAACTGAATGTGATAGGTGACCGGAAGCCAGTGCAATTTAATGAAAAGATGAGTCATATGAACATACTTTTTAGCATTATACAAAGTTTTACAGCAGTATTATGAAGTGATTGAAGACGTTTTAACATGTGACCAGATATATCTGCATAAACAGAACTGCAATAATTTTAGGGTGGGAAGACTGACACCCATGGGCTAAACTGGCCTGTGGATGCTTTTTGTATGTTCTCTCTTTGAAGCTCCATATGTTCCTGCCTGTGAAAGTTCCTTGTGCTGCAGGTCTCATCCTGTAGCCTCAAAACCTCTTTTTCGCTCTACTGGGGACCCACTGGTCTTTTTTTTTTTTTATTGCTGTAGGCCTCACATTTGGGTTAATTCCAATCCAAAAGACAGTGATGGCGGCAAACCTACTACTACTTATCATTTGTATAGCGCTACTAGACGTACACAGCGCTGTACACTTGAACATGAAGAGACAGCCCCTGCTTGACAGAGCTTACAATCTAATTAGTTGGTGCCACAGGATTAAAAAAAACAAGCAAACTATAACTCGGGGGGGGGGGGGGGGGGCTTTAGTTCCAGCTCCAGTGTGTGCCATTTCTGGCATGACAGAAAAAACAGTTTTAACAGCGTGGCACTAACCCAGCGGTAATCAGGCATCACCAGTGGCTGCCCAGTTTCTACTGGGTTACCATGGGAGCCCGTATTGATACCTTAATGGGTGGCGGTAAGTGCTCCCTGCCTCATGGCCATGCAGTAAGAGTTATCTTACCACATGGACTATTTTTTTTTGGGGGGGGGGATTTTACTCGCTGTAGTAAAAAGGGCCCTAGCGAGTGGGGAAAACGCCCCCCCGCCACTACTGCAGGGCCCTTTTTCCCCACAGCTGAGTAAAAGGACCCCTCAGTATTTTACCAGTAGGGAAAAAGGGAGGCTGATGTATGTTGTATGGGTCCAATAAAAGTGGAGCTCAGTGTTCTCCAGAGCTCTTCTTCCACAAATGGCCTAGGACTTTCCATGGTTTCAGCATAGTGGGCTGCCTCTTTGACTGAGGTTCAGCTGCTTGAGAGCTCTTTGAGCAGAGACTGTCCTTCTATGTTAAATTGTACAGCGCTGCGTAACCCTAGTAGCGCTTTAGAAATGTTAAGTAGTAGTAGTAGTTTTGAAGAGCATCACTTTGTTTAGCAGACAATGTTTTGGAGCTCAAGCATTGGCAATTGTCTTTATGCTACTGCCCCAAACTACGAAAAAAACAAACAAACAAAAAAACGCTTATGTATTTCATATCTCCTTCCTTTCCAGCTACTCCCCTATTTTCCTCCTCTGATTTTCAATCAAACTACTTGAATACTCATTTAGTACAAGCATGCATCCTATTCTCTCTACCTATCTCTTCTTCCCATCTGACTTCCACCTGTTTCATGTGTGAATTGAATTTCATATTATAATTCTGCACTGGACTTTTTACATGCAATTGGATGAAAGCTGGCTACTATAAATATCTCTGCTGTACAGTGTACAGTGCATGCCATGCATTTATTAAAATGAAATCTTAAATGACACTTATATTCCAGTTTTTAAAAGGACGTGCAGCCAGCGGACAAAATGTCAAAACTTTGGAAATGGAGAAAGACAGCTCTAATACCTTATTCCACTGCAGAACTACAGTTTCCTATGAATTTGATGTGAATTACAATGTGCAAAAATGTACTATATATATATAGGACAGCACAAATGGAGTTGTGTCAGATCAAAAAAGACATTGAATATGAGGATTGATTCCATGCTGAAGCATAAAATGGATGTTGGTGCTGAGCTACCAGTAGACATTTAAGAGGGCAGTTTTATAAGGGGGTGCCTAGTGTAAGTGTGCTTTCAGTCATCTATTTTAGGTCAATTTTATAAAGACAAATGGGTGCCTACTTGTCGTTTTATTTATTTAAAAAGATTTATATTCCACTTAGTCCACAGTTCCTAGTGGATTACAAAAGTAACATATATAACTAAAATAACCAAGTACATAACATGTAATAAAAATATACAATAAAACAAATGCATAGCATATTGAGTGGAGGAGTGGCCTAGTGGTTATAGCACTGGTCTTGCAATCCAAAGGTGGCCAGTTCAAATCCTGCTTCTGCTCCTTGTGATCTTGGGCAAGTCATTTAACCCTCCATTGCCTCAGGTACAAACTTTGATTGTGAGTCCTACTGGGACAGAGAAATATCCAATGTACCTGAATGTAACTCACCTTGAGCTACTACTGAAAAAGGTGTGAGCAAAATCTAAATAAATACTAAAAATATACAATAAAACAAGTTCATAAATTAAACAAGAAGAAACTCCACATCAAGTGCCCTGTTTACTAACAGGCTTGTTTTCAAAAGAGAAGGACATCTAACACACCTATCTTTCAACACAAATTGGAAGATGGGCATCCTTCTCCCAGGGTCACCCACCCAAATCAGTATAATCAAAGCCAATTTTGGGCATCCCCAACTGCCTTCTATTGCAGGGACGTGTGGGAATGGATAATGGAAAAAATAAGAGCATCCCTGACTAACACTTGGCTGACTTTACTTGGTCCATTTTTCTTTGCAACCAAGCCTCAAAAAGGTGCCCGAACTGACCAGATGACCACCGGAGGGAATCAGGGATGACCTCCCCTTACTCCCCCAGTGGTCACTAACCCCCTCCCACCCTAAAAAAAAAGCTTTAAAAATATTTTTTGCCAGCCTCAAATGTCATACCCAGCTCCATGACAGCAGTATGCAGGTCCCTGAAGCAGTTTTAGTGGGTACTGCAGTGTACTTAAGGCAGGCAGACCCAGGCCCATCCCCCCCCCACCTGTTACAGTTGTGGTGGTAAATGTGAATCCTTCAAAACCCACCACAAACCCACTGTAGCCACATGTAGGTGTCCCCTTCACCCCTTAGGGCTATGGTAGTGGTGTACAGTTGTGGGGAGTGGGTTTTGGGGGGGCTCAGCACATAAGGTAAGGGAGCTATGCACCTGGAAACAATTTCTGAAGTCCACTGCAGTGCCCCCTAGGGTGCCCGGTTGGTGTCCTGGCATGTGAGAGGGACCAGTGCACTACGAATGCTGGCTCCTCCCACAACCAAATGGCTTGGATTTGGTCGTTTCTGTGATGGGCGTCATCGGTTTCCATTATCGCTGAAAACAGGGGACGACCATCTCTAAGGACGACCATCTCTAAGGTTGACCTAAATGTTGAGATTTGGGCGTCCCCGACCGTATTATCGAAACGAAAGATGAACGCCCATCTTGTTTTGATAATACGGGTTTCCCCGCCCCTTCTCGAGGATGTCCTGCGAGGACGCCCTCAGGAAAACTTGGGCACCCCATTCGATTATGCCCCTCTATGGTGCACTAGTGTTTTTAGTGCACGCTAATGCTAGAGACACCTATAGGAATATAATAGTAACTGTTTATGTTTAAAACAAAATGGCGTCTGTGCGTACCATGATGATAATTGCTAGGTAGTGGCGACGTTGTTTAGGAGAGGTGGCCGGCCTGAGTATAGACTTATTGCAAATTGATTCAGGATCAACGAAAGGACATGAAATGAGATTGAAGGGGGGCAGACTCAAGAAAATATCAGGAAGTATTTTTTCACGGAGAGAGTGGTGGATGCTTGGAATGCCCTCCGCGGGAGGTGGTGGAGATGAAAACGGTAACGGAATTCAAACATGCGTGGGATAAACATAAAGGAATCCTTTTCAGAAGAAATGGATCCTCAGGAGCTTAGCCGAGATTGGATAACAGAGCCGGTAGTGGGAGGCGGGGATAGTGCTGGGCAGACTTATACGGTCCGTGCCAGAGCCGATGGTGGGAGGTGGGGATAGTGCTGGGCAGACTTGTACGGTCTGTGCCCTGAAAAAGACAAGTACAAATCAAGGTAAGGTATACACAAAAAAGTGGCACATTTCTTGGGCAGACTGGATGGACCGTGCAGGTCTTTTTCTGCCGTCATCTACTAGGTTACTATGTTACTATATATGCTACATTTTATTGAAATTGGTCAAATTTTAACAGAGTTATGCAGAAAACTAACTTTTCATAGTTTTTATTGAAACACAATTCGCTCAATATTCAAAGCAAGTTAAAGGGCTGCCAACTGGTTAACTCATTTAGTTGCGGCTATCTGGTCATTTTCAGTGGCGCTTAACCAGTCATCCTCATTGAAAATGATTGGTTAGCATTGAACTTAAAGCCAGCTGTGTTGGAGGCATTCCGGGGACAGACTCCAGTTAGGTCCCAATATTCAGACTTAACTAGCCAGGTTTAGTGCATAACGCATAAATAGGACTGCATAAATAGCTGTCCTTTCTTTATGTGCTAACCCATGGCTGGTTAAGCCTGAATATTAACTTAACCGGTCATTCATTAGTCGACTTTACAAAACCCCCAGAAATTCAGGGGTCCTATTACTAAGCAAAAATCTGGAACTACCACTGGCCCAACGTGGGCACCAGCGGTAGTTCTACCCCCAGTGCACTGCATTTCGAGTGCTAGCGGAAATATTTGAAAATGTTTTCTGCAGGGGCTTACCCGGCGGTAATTGGGCAGGGCTGTGCACTGGATAGTTACTGCTGGGTTAGAGCGGGAGCTCTTACTACCACCTCAGCGGGTGGTGGTAAGTTCTCCACCCCTGCATGACTACGTGGTAAGTGCAACTTCGTGTTTTCTGAAGGACAGAGTGGTTAAGAGAGAGCCCCGGTGTAGGCCGCAGGCAGCCTATGATTCCCACTGCCTGGGCAAGGACTGAAGGTGATTTTAAAAGATGCTGTCCCAGGGGCGTAGCTACGGGTGGGCCTGGGTGGGCCCAGGCCCACCCAATTTCAGCCCAGGCCCGCCCAGCGCCAGCGCCAGCTCCCATTGCCGGCCACTGCTGCTTTTCCTGATGAGCAGCAGGGCCGGCGCCCGGTGCTACAAAAAGAAGAAGCGCTCAGCCAACGCGTCGCTAAGGACGAGAAAAAATGTTTTAAAAAAATGCGGCACCGCAGGCAGCCTCGAAGCATTGGCTGCTGGCTCTGCAGGCTTCTCCCGTCTCTTACATCACTGCCCCTGTAGCGAAGCAGGGGCAGTGACGTAAGAGACGGAAGGAGCTTGCAGAGCCAGCAGCCAATGCTTCGAGGCTGCGTGCAGTGCCGCGTTTTTTTTAAACATTTTTTCTCGTCGGGTTAGCGACGCGTTGGCGCTCAGCTCAGTCAGCTGAGCGCTTCTTCTTTTTGTAGCGCCGGCCCTGCTGCTCATCAGGAAAAGCAGCAGTGGCCGGCAATGGGAGCTGGGGCTGGTGGCCTGAATGGGAGAGGGAAAATGGATGGCAGGATGGGGAGAAAGAGGGAAAATGGAAGGATGGGGAGAGAAAGAGGGAAAACAGATGGGAGGATGGCAGAGAGAGAGAGAGGGAGAACGGAAGATGGGGAGAGAAAGAGGGAAAACAGATGGGAGGATGGCAGAGAGAGGGAGAACGGAAGGAAGGGGAGAGAAAGAGGGAAAACAGAGGGGAGGATGGCAGAGAAAGAGGGAAAACAGAAGGATGGGGAGAGAAAGAGGGAAACAGATGGGAAGATGGCAGAGAAAGAGGGAAAACAGAAGGGTGGGGAGAGAAAGAGGGAAACAGATGGGAGGATGGCAGAGAAAGAGGGAAAACAGAAGGATGGGGAGAGAAAGAGGGAATACAGATGGGAGGATGGCAGAGAAAGACGGAAAAACGGAAGGATGGGGAGAGAAAAAGGGAAAACAGAGGGCAGGATGGGGAGGAAAGAGGGAAAATGGAAGGATGGGGAGAGAAAGCGGGAAAACAGATGGGAGGATGGCAGAGAAAGAGGGAAAATGGAAGGATGGGGAGAGAAAGAGGGAAAACAGATGGGAGGATGGCAGAGAAAGAGGGGAAAACGGAGGATGGGGAGAGAAAGAGGGAAAACAGATGGGAGGATGGCAGAGAAAGAGGGGGAGATGGATGAAAGGATGCAGAGAAAAAGGGGAGAGACTGGAAGGATGTGGAGAGAGAAGGGACACTGAACAGAAAAGGGTAGAGAGATAGACACTGGTTAGAAGGAGGGAGAGAGACATTAGATGGAAGGATCAGGAGAGAGGGTAGATGGGTGGAAGGATGGGGAGAGAAAGAGGGAAGACGCTGGATGGAAGGGTAGGGAGAAAGAGGTGACACTGGATGGAAGAATGCAGAAAGAAAGAGGGGAGACTATTGGAAGGATGGGGAGAGAGAGGGGAGACACTGGAAGGATGGGGAGAGAAAGAGGAGAGCTGCTGCATGGAAAGGGGGAGTAGTGAAAGATTGGAGAATAAGAGGAAGGGGCATGGGGAGAACAAGGGTGAGAAAAAGATGAAAAGCCATAAGTAGATGAAGGAAATTAAAGAATGGATAGTAAGAATGAATTAAATCTGGACACAAAGAGAGGCAGAAAAATATTGAAGAAAGCAAAGAAAAAGGAGAGAAAAATGACAAATGGCCAGGAAACCCTGGCAGAAGAGTCAAGCGAAAATGAAGGAAAGCAGAATCTAGAGACTGGGAGCAACACAATGAGAAAAAGTAAATGGCCATACAACAAAGGTAAAGAAAATAATTTTATTTTTAATTTAGGATAAAGTAATATGGTGTTAATAAAGTTTCAGAGACCAATACTTCCTTCCTTAGGTCAGGAGAGGATACCGTAACAGCATTATACTGACCTGAGGCAGGAGGTTTTGGCCTCTGAAAGCTCACTGAAAAGGGTGTTAAGGCTATTAAATAAATTGTCTGAAATCTGATGCACTGAAAAGCAGCACTTTACCCTGTGTGACAAATGCATCTGAGTGTGACTACATTTTGCTGGGGGGGGGGGGGGGGGGGGGGTAGAGAGAAAATTTTGTGCCCACCCACTTTGGGTTCAGGCCCACCCAAAATTGGCAGTCTGGCTACGCCACTGTGCTGTCCCAGGATGAGAAATCACTTGGATGTGGTTAGAAGAAGACTTTAGACATCCAGTTGCAGCTTTCCACCTTTTGGCTCCCCTTGTCCCTGATGAAGGAGTTTCCGAAACAAGGATCTCTGTTGGACGTTGTTGCAGCCAGTGGCGTAGCCAGGGGTGGGCCCGGGTGGGCCCAGGCCCACCCACTTTGGGCTCAGGCCCACCCAGAAGCAGCACACCTATGATGTGGCTGGCAGGGATTCCCAAGTCCCACCAGCTAAAAACTGTCCCTTCTGCATACCTTGTAAATAGTAGATCTTCGCCTGCAGCAAGCAGCGACTGATACATACCATTCACTCCAGCCCCACAGCTTTATTCCCACCTATGCGGAAACAGGAAGTTGCATCAGTGGGAAGGCTGTGGAGCCAATATGAGCAGTGTATATTAGTTGCTGCTTGCTGCCGGTGAAAATCTGCTATTTAAAAGGTATGCGGGAGAGGGGAATGTTTGACAGACCATATGGCATGCAAACGAGAGAAGGAGAGACCAAATTACCTGTGGGACTGGGTTTGGATCTTCTGCCCACCCATCTTGGGCCCAGGCCCACCCAAAATTGGGTGTCTGGCTACGCCCCTGGTTGCAGCACTATTAAAATAAGTAGTTGGCTACCTATTTATATGGAGGTGCTGGGATAAGACTGCCTTAATTTCCTGGAGAAGTTTTGAAAAGTGTCTTCTATTTTGAATTTGAGGGTGATTCTTGGTACTATATTTGAAACCCATTATTGGTGCATTTAATTAGAGGTGTATTAAATTATAGGGAGAAAAAATCCACACATAAAACTGGAGTAAATTTAAGGACATTGGTGATGTATAGAGCAATTAAGTGAGCCGTTCATCGGCTTGGTTCACTACAACTTACACTCTGCTGCAGGTGCAGCTATACTGAATTCTCCTATCTCCTCTTATAAATTTAAGATATTGATAGGGTTAGTACTTGAGTTTACCTACAAGAAACTTTGGGATTGGTTTTGCTTTGATTTAGGTATCTTTATTTACCTCTACCTGAGTGGGGTTCCTTCAAGTTTTGCACTATGTTTTGTAAGCATGATAATGCACACTATTGGACAGGAGTAGCCTAATAGTGCAGTGGGCTTTGATCTTGGCATCCTGGGTTCAATTCCCAGCACAGCTCCTTGTGACCAGTGGCGTAGCCAGACAGCTAGTTTTGGGTGGGCCTGAGCCCAAAGTGGGTGGGCACAAAATTTTCTCTGCTCCACCCTACCTCCACCTCAAAATATAAGTACTTTAGCTAATGAGGATCCTCAAGCTCAGTCAGCTGAAGACTTTCTCTGAAGGTGGCCAGAACTCTCTTTTACCAAGCTTGGCAGGCAGCAGCAGCAATGAACCTAAGCCACTGATGCCAGCACCAGGGGCGTATCTGGAATCCGGCGGTAGGGGGGGCCAGAGCCAGAGAGGGGGGGCACATTTTTGCCTCCCTCCCCCCCCCCGCCGCCTCTCTCCACCCCCTCCCCGCCGTCAACCCTCCCCCGCTGCTTACTTTTGCTGGCGCCGAGGTCCCGACCCGCAGTCTCCGTTTTTCGTCTTCCTCCGTGGCCATGCTTCCAGGAAGTAACGCTGCAGTGCTGATTCGTTGACCCCAGTACGACGTCTGACGTCAGACGCCGAACTGGATTCAACGAATCAGCACTGCAGCGTTACTTCCTGGAAGCATGGCCACGGAGGAAGACGAAAAACGGAGACTGCGGGTCGGGACCTCGGCGCCAGCAAAAGTAAGCAGCGGGGGAGGGTTGACGGCGGGGAGGGGGGCCAGGGCGAAATCTGCGGGGGCCCAGGCCCCTGTGGCCCCACGCAGATACGCCCCTGGCCAGCACCCCACACATGCTTAGCTGTTGATGGCTCAAGGATGCTGTTGCCAGAGCTTGGTAGAAGGGAGTTCTGGCCGCCTTTGGAGGAGGTCCTTAGCTGGGGATGTCTGGGAATCCTCACCAGCTATACAGCAAGGGTTAGGACTGGTGTTAGACCTGCTTGGGCCCAGGTCAGAAAATAAAGGAGGGCTCCCCTCCCCGATTCCCTCTCCTCTTTGCCTCCCTTCCAATTTCCCACCTGCCATTACTATCACACCAACAGAACCTCACCAAATACAGAACAAGGGATCACAAATTAGAAATAAAAATATTTAGACAAAAATTGAAAAGGAACCCCAAGAAGTTAAACATAGCATTACTGCAACACTGGAGACACAAAACATGCATTTCCTTTTCTACAGAACACAGTACAAAGACATTTCCTATGCACATTTCCAAAAGCTAACATATTCCATTTAAAACATTCGAAATAAAATGCTTTGTTTCTACCTTTGTTGTCTGGACATTTTATTTTTCCATCTTGCTGGTTCCAATTTCTCTTTTCTGCTTTCCTCTCTGCCGTCTGCTAATTCTTCTTCAAGCGGCTGTAGTCCATTTGTCTTTTCTCCTCTCTCCTGTCTGTTCCCTCACTATTCCTGCCTCTGACATGTTGGTCATTCCTTTGTAGCTCTTTTCTGACTCTCTCTCACCCTTCTTTGTCTCCTTTTTACTTTTCAACTACCTATCAAATTTCCATCTTCTTCTTTCACCCACTAGCTCTCCCATTCCCCATCTCTACTTTCTTGCTCTCCCATTCCCCATCTTACTCCTCCCCATCTCTACTTTCTCTTTTTATCTTTAATCTACTTCCCAGTACCATATTTCTACTCTCTGTAATCACTATCTCTCATTCATTTCCTTGCTCTCTCCCACAGGGTTCCACCATTCCCATCATCTTCTCCCTCCACCCTGCTAACCAGCATCTGATCCCCTCCCCACCCCACCTTGGTAGCCTTATATTTTCCTGCCCCTTCTCTCTTCATTCCTGTTAAATAGTAATAGTAGTAGTCCTCTCCCCCATGGCCCAGCATTTCCCCCCTCACCACCTACTGTGTACCTCTCATCCACCCCCATGTCTATCTCCCCCTCTCATTCCCACTGTCCAACGTCTCTCTCCCCTTCCCATACAGCATATCTACCTTCCTCCCCTCTACCAGCATGTCTAACATTTCTCCCTTCCCTCCACCCCTATGCCCACCATTTTGCCCTCCTCTCCACCCTATGTTTAACATTTCTCCCCCTCTCACCACCTATCCCCTCTCTATGCAGCATGTCTCCCTCTCCTTCACCTCATATGCAGCCAAGACTTCTCCCTTCCTGACCCCTCCACCCCTTTACTGGATCTCTCCCTTCTTCCCCATGCAGCTTCTCCCCCACCCACCATGCCTCATCATTCCATCTTCCCTTCTCCCTGTGCAGCATCTTTCCTTCCATCTTCTTCCCTCCCCCCCGTGCAGCTGCTGTCCCCGTCTTCCCTCCCCCATTCCAACATCTTTTCCCCATCATCCCTTGCCTCGTGGCGAGCCACAGCTTTCACCCCCATCTTCCCTCACCCTCGTAGGCCCGCCCAGCAGCGATTCCGATCGCAGGCAGCTTCTTCGGCTCGCAAACGCTGCCTGCCGGCTGCCACTCAAATCTCCTTGCAGCTACTAAGCAGCAGCGCTAACCCGGAAGCTCAGAGGAGAGGCTTCCGGGTTAGCGCTGCTGCTTAGTAGCTGCAAGGAGATTTGAGCGGCAGCCGGCAGGCAGCGTGTGCGAGCCGAAGAAGCTGCCTGCGATCGGAATCGCTGCTGGGTTGGGCCTGCGAGGGTGAGGGAAGATGGGGATGAAAGTTGCGGCACGCCACGGGGGAAGGGACGATGATGGGGACCGGAGCCTCCGGAATCGCTGTGCTGCTGGGCGGGCCTGACCCCAAGTTGGGTGGGCCCAGGCCCACCCGGGCCCGCCCGTGGCTACGCCCCTGCTTGTGACCCTGGGCAAGTCACTTAACCCTCCATTACCTCAGTTACAAAAAATAAGGTTGTGTCCTCTAGGGACAGTGATAGTACCTGCTTATAATGTGAGACTGTTCTCTGCTTTGAACTTGGTGGTTAAGTGGATTATAAATGCCAGAATTAAACTAATTCTTTGCACATGGTATTGCTTTTGTGAGCTGCTTTGTGCTTTGACACAAGTGGGTAACTTTGGTGCCAATACAACAGTCTATGTTAGATATTTTCCATATGTCTTTGTTTAGATAACCTTTCCAATACTCACGTTCAAAGCATCTGAAGTGCTAAGAAACAGCATGACAAGTACAGAGAAATTAAGATGGATTTACATTTCATCTTTCCCTAGGTGCTGTGATAATCTCCGTCCTCCTGTCACTGGTAGAAAGAGACCAGTGCCTCATGTCTGTCTCCTCCTTTGCCAACTTCAGTCTGAAGTCTGAATATATGGTGTTGGCAGGTCCCACAAAACTTCAGGGCCCCATGTGGTTCAGATTACAAATTTAATTTACAAACAGTGCTGCTTTCCTGCTGTCAGGAGAGAGGAAGGGATGGGGAGGATCATGTTGACAGCACCTGGGATGGTGCAAGGATCCCTAGGCACATGTCTACAGACCTTGGTTTCGTATGGACTTTGCTACTAATACTCTCATTTTTGGGGGGCAGCTCTGCAGGATCCACTGGAAATAGGACCATAACAGCATTGTGTCTCTATTTTTACATGTAACCATGTGTATTACCAACTAGTGGTTATAGATATATACAGGGCCAGCTTTAAGGGGTGGCAAGCATGGTGCCTGCCCTGGGCCTTCATGCCTGCAGGTAGGCTTTGGAGTCCTCTCCCCAGTTTTCTTTCCTGGGTCTAACACTGTCTCCAGATGTATATATCTTTATTAGAAGAGCAACATCTGATATCAGTGTGTATCAGTGTTGTTAATATCAATGCCCAACATGTTTCATACCATGTGCAATTCTGGTTGCTGCATCTCAAAAAAGATATAGTGGAATTAGAAAAGGTACAGAGAAGGGAGATGAAAATGATAAAGGGGATGGGACAACTTCCCTATGATGAAAGGCTGAAATGGCTTGGGCTCTTCAGCTTGAAGAAAAGACAGCTGAGGGGAGATATGATAGAGGTATATAAAATACTGAGTGGAGCAGAACAGGTAAACATGAATCACTTGTTTACTGTTTCCAAAAATATCAGGACTAGGGGGCACACAATGAAGCTACAAAGTAGTAAATTTAAAACGAATCGGAGAAAATGTTTCTTCACTCAACGTGTAATTAAACTGTGAAATTTGTTGCCAGAGAATGTGGTAAAAGCAGTTAGCTTAGTGGGGTTTTAAAAAATTTGGATAGCTTCCTAAAAGAAAAGTCCATAAGCCATTATTATTTTATTTATTATTAGGATTTATTTACCGCCTTTGTGAAGGAATTCACTCAAGGCGGTGTACGGTAAGAATAGATCAAACATGAGCAATAGGCAATTACAAAAATATTCAAATAACAATACAAAGTATGGTATGGTATATGACTTACTATGTCAACACAATACGTAATTGAGCATTATAATTGATAGTGAAGGGTAAAGCAAAGATGTAACATATAGATAGGTAAGACAGTAGGAAGAATTAGAAAGTAAGGTGACTGATTTAAAGAAAGTTGCACATGAGGACACAGAGATGGTTAAATATTATCTCAGCTAGGGTAGGAGTAGATAAACATGTCCTGCTGCAGTATATGCAGCCCGAGTCACTCCTTGAGACTAGTGAGCGGAGGAGTAGCCTAGTGGTTAGTGCAGTAGACCTTGATCCTGGGGAACCGAGTTTGATTCCCATTGCAGCTCCTTGTGACTCTGGGCAAGTCACTTAACCCTCCATTTCCCCTGGTACAAAAATAAGTACCCGAATATCTGTAAACTGCTTTGAATGTAGTTGCAAAAACTTCAGAAAGTCAGTATATCAAGTCTCATTTTCCTTCCCTTCCATTAAAGGCTTAGTTGAAGAGTCAAGTTTCCACCTGCTTCCTGAAGTAAAGATAGTCTTGTGTTAAGCAAAGTCTTTCAGGCAGTGCATTCCAGAGCATGGGGGCTACTCTGGAGAAGGCTTGCTTATTTCTGGGATAAGCTGCATTAAATGTATTGCACTGTTTTGGGATCTTGTGACCTAGATTGTTGGAAACAGGATACTGGGCTTGATGGACCTTCGGTCTGTCCCAGTATGGCAACACTTATGTATTTATATAATAGATGATGGCAGATAAAGACCTGCATGGTCCATCCAGACTGCTCAACAAAATAATCTCATGACATATGGTATGATGCGATATAACATATGCATACTTGATCTTGATCTGTCCTTGCCCATTTCGGGGCACAGACTGTAGAAATCTGCCCAGCACTGGTTTTATTCCCCACTATTGCAGTTTAATCTACATTTAGAAGACATGATGGTGGATAGATAGACTATTGCATTTTTAGAATTTCTACAGAAATTTAACCTAAAGCTGACGTGCGCGAACTATCCTCTGATAACCTCTAACTCTGCCAAAGCTGAGGTTCCTCGAACCCGGAATGGGAAAGCGGAAAGGAAAGTCTAATGTGCCTACCTCCACAGGCAGGGCAGTTCCACCTCTTCTACGCCAGATGACATTAGAGGAGTCGGGGATACGAGCGCCGGGAGCCCAGCTGTTCACTTCGGGAGGTCCGGAAGATCTTCTTGACCTGAGCGCTGAGGGAGTGTCGTTGAGTCCACCTCCCGCAACAGTCCCTCCTCGACATGGGGATGAATTGAGGGCAGCGAGTGAGCAGGGCGCGGAGGCCGGAAGTCGGACCCCTGCGACTGTGAGTGGAGACCCCGCAGCTTCCTCGACGCCGATAGGAATAGCGTTCCAGGCAGGATCTATGCCTGAGAGAGAAGACGGCGATTCCTCCCTCGATCGTGGAAGAATGATAAAACCAATGACTGTAACATTGGATAATCTCTGGGAAGCAATTCAAGGACTGAATTCCAGCCTACAACAGATTTCAGGTATTCTACGGGGAGATGTGGCTGAATTAAAGCAAGCACAGGAGGTGACTACAATTAAGATAGCAGAGCAAACAACGAAAATGGAACTATTTGATAAAGATTTAAAGGCAGTGAACTCTTCAGTTGTATTATTGATTAAAAGTAATAACCTCCACCAGCGTAAGATGGAATATTTGGAAAACCAGATTAGGAGAAATAACTTACGTTTTTTAAATTTTCCTAAATCTCCTTTGATTCCAGCACTAGAAATGTTAAAAAAATACCTTAGGGAAATACTGGGTGTCCCTTTTGAGGGTTTTCCACCTATAACTAAAACGCAATACATTTCTGGTGCTGGAACGGGAACTTTACTTAATGCTCCTCAATCTGGTCTAAATTTAACTGAATTTCTAGAGAGTTCAATGGAGGTTATAACAGAAAGAACTACACTGCTGGTTACGTTTGCTCTCGAACTAGACCGCAATAACATATTTAAGCTTTATTTTCGCCACATGAACTCACAATTCCTTGGATCTAAAGTTCAGATTTTTCCTGACTTTGCTAGAGAAACACAAAGAAGAAGAAAAGAATTTTTGTTGCTTAAGGAGAGAGTTCTCCGATTAGGAGGAACTTTCCTGTTAAGGTTTCCTTGTAAATGTTGTGTTTCCCTAAATTCTACCAATTATATGTTTTTTGACCCAGGGAAATTACTAGAATTTATTTCTTCTAAAGAATAATTTGTTGTAGTTGTTCTTGTTTGTTAGTGCTCTATTCTCGGCTGTGACATCTAGGCTTTCTCAGCTTTAGTTATTAAATATTTGAGTTAATTTACAGAAATTAAGTATTTTCCTAGATCTTGGATCATTATATTGTGGACTAAATATATAAGATAATATGTTTAATCTTTTACTTTGGTTTAATGTTTATTTCTTAATATGTGAATTTATGAGTAATTTCATAAATGTAATTATAAAATATATAAATAAAATAAAATAAAAAAAAAAAGAAATTTAACCTCAGGGTTATTAATATGGGTAGAACCCATGATGCAGGACATAAAGTTGATGCCATAAGGGTAGAGCGGTGATTTTCAACCTATTTCAACTCATGGTACACTGACAAGATGCTAAAATTGTCAAGGCATACCAGCAGTTTTTTAAGTGTTTGAAACTTGATATCTATTGAACATTGATATCTATTGAACAATAAGACTGATGAATTACCTGAAAGGATCCTTTAAGAAGCAGCATTATTTGAAAAATAAAAAAAATGAAAAAATATGTTTTGAATGCTTTGTAGGGCACAGTGGCGTTCCGAGGGGCGCATCGTCGATGCGCCCCCCCCGGGTACAGCGCCCCCCCGTGCAGCACGACCCCCCCCCGACGAAGGGACACCCCCCCCCCCCCGGCGAAACAACCCCCCCGGGTGCACGCCGCTGGGGGGGGGGGTGCTGTGCGCCGGTCAGTGTCATTGGATTCCACGCTCCCTCTGCCCCTGAATAGGTTACTTCCTGTTCCGGGGCAGAGGGAGCATGGAAACCAACGACACTGACTGGTGCGCGGCACCCCCCAGTGGCGTGCACCTGGGGCGGACCGCCCCCACCGCCCCCCCTTGGTACGCCACCGGTAGGGCATACTGTTAAATGTTGCAGCTCTGAGTTGGTACATTTAACAGTGTACCCTGCAAAGGCAATCTAGGTAGCCATGCTAGGTCAGACCAGTTCAATGACATTAATCAACTGGGATGCCTGAAACTGGGATTATTGCAGTTATAAACCATTTGAGTTTCACAATGTAAAATAATATCCCTAAAACTTCTCCGATTTAAACAATATTGTACACTAGCTGGAGGGGGGTGTTTTGAAAATCTGTGTACTGATCTTAAATGACTAAAAAAGTATGATTTAAGATTTTTAAGATAAGCATTGCAGCACAATATTTGGAAACAACATTACCTTTCTCTCCCATCTGCATTAGGGATCTGCTATATATCAGGAAAAAATAACCTCTCCCTTAAAATTTGGCAGTCAATGGGGCTCATTTTCAAAGCACTTAGACTTACAAAGTTCTAAGTGCTTTGAAAATACACCTTAATGTAACAATCTCTGTGAACTTGCCAAATCTCAGAAACACAGGAGCAGCTGGAGATGGGCAAGCACAAAACATCTGTTTGCTCACTTTCTACAATATTCATTTTATTATACTGGTCCAATTTTAAGAACTATGTATATTTAAATCAAATACACACAAAATAAAGCTGCAAAGGCAGGCCTACCCCTGCCATACATACACAAAGATATCTACTCCATGGTTCCACAAATTATTCTTTACTAGAACATACCTTATAAAAAAAGATAAAAATAATTTATCTGGCAAATCCTAAGTCTGCTAATTCCACTATTCTCTTGCCTTGAGTGCAATGTATGGAGCTTCAAACAGGGCACAGGCCTGTTTCCAACCTTCAGGTTTGGTGTAACCTGGGTCTCTTTCTTAAATTACTTCAGGTAGACTCATAACCTCCAACCCCCAGTCTTAAAAATTTACATCTTATATAAAATAATCAAAGATGCTCGCTGTTAAATAATTCATGTTTATTGAAAATATATATTTTGTGTGTTTTCATATGGGCCATGGCAGTGGCGTAGCCAGACCTGCCATTTTGGGTGGGCCCAGAGCTAATATGGGTGGGCACTATATATATATAGATAGATATAGATATAGATATATATAGATATATATATAGATATATAGAGAGAGACATGAGTAGTGTTTCTTGGAATACTACAAAATAATGCCTTAGAATGCACTTGATGATGGATTTTTAAGTATTCTGCCCAACAGCTGCCCTGCAATAACATAAACCACTTACTTAATGTGAAAAAAAACAATAGTTTTAAATATAGTTACATTATGCCATATAAACTTGTAATGTAAAAAATAAAAAAGCATTTGTCAATTTTATTACCTGCTGCTGGGCTGGCAGCTGCTGCTGCTTGGAGTTGGCAGTAAAGTTACTCAATTCTGGAATGATCTTCTCCATTCAAATTTCGAAGAGAACCTTTCTTTCCCAATTTCCCACATTTCAGGGCAGGGCCAGGGCAGGCTGAGGCTCGCACTAACCCTAAGTGCCGTGCGTGCACGTGAAGCTATGCCCACCCCTCAGATGCCAGTTGAGTGAGTTGCCACCAAGAGCGAGTGGACGGAGCCGAGGCCGAGCAGAGCGAGAGCGAGGCTGAGCACACCCCCGCCGCGCAGAGCCACGTCCGTGTAGGATGGAGGAAAACAGCAACTACTACGACGCGCTGATGATGCGACCTGGAGAGATGATCAGCTGAGCAGCAGTGAGCGGGTGCCCGCGACGGCGCAACGTGTAGGCTACTGCACTGCTGCAGTCAGTGAGTTGTGTGCGCGTGGGTGGTGGGTGGGTCTGAGCCGCCGAAATCGGGCTGGCCTGGAAAGATTAAGGAACCTGAAGAGAGCTGAGCGCGAGCGGGTGCCGTCTCCGTGGTATGTGCTGCTGCAGTGTATGTGCGCTTGGGTGGGCGGGCCTGGGCCGAACTTGGGTGGGCCTGGGCCCACCCGGGCCCACCCGTAGCTACGCCCCTGGGCCATGGTCACAGGGCCATCCTGACTTAAGGTTTGTTTGATGACCCACAGAGCAGAATGGCACACTGTCAGGCTTATTTTTGAAAGAGAAGGGCGCCCATCTTCCGACACAAATCGGGAGATGGGCGTCCTTCTCTCAGGGTCACCCAAATCGGCATATTCGAAAGCCGATTTTGGGCGTCCTCAACTGCTTCCCGTCGTGGGGATGACCAAAGTTTATGGGGGCGTGTTGGCACCGTAGTGAAGTTGGGGCGTGATTAAGAGATGGGCGTCCTTGGCCGATAATGGAAAAAAGAAGGGCGTCCCTGATGAGCACTTGGCCGACTTTACTTGGCCTATTTTTCTTGCGACCAAGCCGTGAAAAGGTCCCCGAACTGACCAAATGACCACCGTAGGGTATTGGAGATGACCTCCCCTTACTCCCCCAGTGGTCACCAACCCCCTCCCAGCCTCTATGCCAGCCTCAAATGTCATACTGAGCTCCATGACAGCAGTATGCAGGCCCCTGGAGCAGTTTTAGTGGGTGCAGAGCACTTCAGGCAGGCGGACCCAGGCCTATCCCCCCCTATCTTTTACACTTGTGGTGGTAAATATGAGCCCTCCAAAACCCACCAGAAACCCACTGTACCCAAATGTAGGTGCCCCCCTTCACCCCTTAGGGCTATGGTAGTGTTGTACAGTTGTGGGGAGTGGGTTTTGGGTGGGGGTTAGGGGGCTCAGCACCCAAGGGAAGGGAGCTATGCACCTGGGAGCAATTTGTGAAGTCCACTGCAGTGCCCCCTAGGGTGCCCAGTTGGTGTCCTGGGATGTCAGGGGGACCAGTGCACAACGAATTCTGGCTCCTCCCACGACCAAAGGGCTTGGATTCGGTCGTTTTTGAGATGGGCGTCCTCGGTTTCCATTATGGCTGAAAACCGGGGACAACCACCTCTAAGGTCAACCATCTCAATATTTAGGTCGACCATCTCTAAGTTTGATCTAAATGTTGAGATTTGGGCGTCCCCGACCGTATTATCGAAATGAAAGATGGACACACATCTTGTTTCGATAATACGGGTTTCCCCTGCCCCTTCACGGGGTCGTCCAGTGAGGATGAAAACTTGGGCGCCCCATTCGATTATGCCCCTCTGTGTCTCCCTGGTAAAATGGCCATGAAGACAAAAAGAAATGAAAGTCGGGTCCAGGTCCAGCATCTCATCTGCTGCATCCTGCCGCTCTGATGTAACTTCCTGTGGACGGGACAATGCAGAGGAAAGATCCTGCTAGCTAGAGAGGCAGCTTTTAGCGCTGCCTCTGTGGGACCTGCTGCAGCATGTGGAGGACCCTGTAGACAGGTGAGGAGCTGGGGGGGGGGGGGGGGAGGGGGAGAGATGCCCAACCCAGGCACAGGCAGGAGAGATGCCTAGAAATAAGCAGTGGATTTTGAATGACCCTCCCCCAAACTTCTGTGGCACACCTGGGGACTTTTCAATCACTGGGGCAGAGGGAAATTGTAGGATCATTGGTCTGTTTCTTAATATTTCTGGTCTGACCATTTTGTACAGAAGTTCACATCATATTTACAAATACATAGGAACATCTCTAGAGACAGAAAAATGATCTTTTCAAGAGGCAAGTTTGACCTTCCCCAGTAATTGGTTAGCAGTAGGAGACAGACTTTTACCTGTACCGCTGAGTTCAATTGCTTTATTAGAACAATGGATTAACTCTTTGTAGGTAACTCTTGATGAGCTAGCTCCATTTCACAGGCACCCTCAGCCAATATGTATTATTGATCCTCGGTATACAGAAGAACTTAAGCAACAGAAAAAGAAATATAGAAAGCTTGAGAGAGATTGATTGCTATTCCATTTCTGGTTAAAATGACAGAGATGGTATAAGACTTTAGCTTCAGGATTATCTATGTAAGCTTCAATTATTGGACTCAATGCAATCTGGATTCTGCACCTAATATAGTACAGAGACAGTATTATTTGCACTAGTGACAGAGCTAAGATATAACCTGGATAAAGGCATTTCAACTCTCATTATGCAGTTAGATTTGTCTGCAGTATTCGATTTGGTAAAGTCGGCATTTCAGATAAAGTATTACAGTGTTTTAAAGGTTTTTTTTTTACAACTTCTTACTTTGCAGCACTTTCTGATTCTGGGCGAATGCTGCAGGGGGTACCACAAGGCTGCCCTTTTTCCTCGGTACTTTTCAATATACATTTGAGTGGTTTGCAACAAGTACTTAAACATTTTAAAATTAACTACTTTTTGTATGCTAATGATATCTCCCTATTATTTTCAGTGAAATCTAATGTACAAGAAACTTTTGAAGTGATGTCAAGTGTATTTGATAAAGTTGGCAAATGATTTGAAAATGAACCCTGACAAAACTAATATTCTTTGGATTAGGGGGGAAGGGTGAAGATCTATCCCAGTATAGATTAAAACTGGCTATTATTGAAGTATCTATATGATCAGATAGTAAAATATTGGGCATGATACTAGATTCATCCCTAACTATGGAGAAGTATGTTAATGCCAAACTGAAATTATAACATTGAAGAAAACCATTCCCAGAATCCTCCCAATTGCAGATTGTTTGCAAATTGTAGCTGAGGAGTAATCTAGTGGTTAGAGCACCAATCTTGACATCCCAAGGTGGTTGCTTCAAATCTCACTGGTACTCCTCATGATCTTGGGCACCTTACTTAACCCTCCATTGCCTTAGGTACAAAATTAGATTGTGAGCCCTCCAGGGACAGAGAAATACCCAATGTAACTGACTATAACTCACCTTGAGCTGATATATATATATTTTTGTTACATTTGTACCCTGCGCTTTCCCACTCATGGCAGGCTCAATGCGGCTTACATGGGGCAATGGAGGGTTAAGTGACTTGCCCAGAGTGACAAGGAGCTGCCTGTGCCTGAAGTGGGAATTAAACTCAGTTCCTCAGGATCAAAGTCTACCACCACCACCCTAACCACTAGGCCACTCCTCTTGTTTGCAAATTGGAGTGGAGGAAAAAGATGTGAATAAAATCTAAATAAATTGACATTGTAATTTTGTCTGGCTGACTCACAGTTTAGGCCACTACAGATTGTCCAGAATGTAGTTAGTTAGGAAGTTTTTTTTACCTTATGCTGAATTGATCTGATGGTGATTTTGTAATTCGTGTGACCATACCCATTGGCCTTTTCTATATTTATTGTGATCCGCTTTGAGCCACGTCCAGGTTAGGCAGAATATAAATACTTCTATAAGATTAGATTAGATTCCCTAAATACTGGAGTTGCCATTTTGGCAGTAGAATGCCTGCATCAGAGGCACAGTTAGACACTGCTGCTAGGACATGTATCACACTCTAAAAGAGAGCACCTTAAAGGTTACCTATTCTGGGCTTCCAGAGCCCAATATGAACTTCTTCAAAAAAATGTTGAAAATCACTCTAGCAAAGACTCTTGATAGGCACAGCTGTCCTAGCAGTAGTGTCTAACTGTGCCCTGATGCAGGCATTCTACTGCTGAAACCTATCAGATATCAATGGTAACAACTAAATGGTAGGACAACACTGATCAGGGCTGGCTTAACCACTGAACCAGTTGAGGCACTGGTTCAGGGCATTGGCAATAAAGGGGACAAAAATCCTCAGCTTCTGATGTCACCTGGTCCAATGGATAAGCTTTCTCTCCCCCTCTTCTGGTATCTCTCCCTCCTTCCTTCAGTCCAGTGTCTCTCTCCTTCTCTCCTCACTCCCATGGCCTAGTCTCTCTCTCTCCCCCCTGCATAGCCTCCTCCCTGCAGGCACAGATGCCAAGGGTGGCCCATCCCAGTGCTGGAGATTTACCACCACAATGCTGGAGATCGAAGGCCAACGAATGAGGTTTTTCTCGTGGGCCCCAGCCATGTCTAAAACTAGTTCTGGCAGAAGCACATTCCAAAACTGACATATTCCACTCAATAAATAGAAAATAAAATTCTTTTTTCTACCGATATTGTCTGGTCATTTAATTTTGCTTATTGTGTTGGTCCTAGTTTCTGGTTTCTTCTTTCTTCTCTTAACTTGCCTCGCTAGAGTTTCCTTGTCCATTTGGCACTTCTTTTCTCTCCATGTCCACCATCCATTTTTTCTCTGCATCCCTACCTATCTGACCCAGCATCACCCCTGTCTTCCCGTCATATTGAGCACCTCCCATCTCTGTGTCCCTATTCCCCCACCCCCACGTGCCAGCCTCTTTCTCTCTCTCTCTTCTTTCCCTCCTGTCTCTCTGGCCAGCACCTCTCCCTCTTCCTTCATTCCCCACAGGCTCCAGAATCTCTCTCTTTCCCCAACCCCCACATACAGCACCTCTTTCCCTCTCCGCACCCTCTTTCTTCCTCACCCCTCTCATTGGATCTCTCTCTTCCCTACCTGTCTAGCAGCTCTCTCCCTCCTTGCCCCCTCCCCCCCATGCAGCACTGACCTCTCAATCTTTGCTTCCTCCCCCAATGTAGCACAGACCTCTCACTCCTTGTCCACCCTCTCTAGATGCAGCACCAACCTCTCATTAGCGCACCACCAGCTGCTAAAGCGGCTTAGTAAACAGGGGGAGGGGGTTAGTCTCTTGAGCACTTTTGCTTCATCACTCTGACCCAGCAGTTTGCTAAATATTTCACCTCAATGGGTATTCAGCATTTTGGCATTTAAAAATTGTTTTTATTCTTTATTTTTTTAAAGTGGTACATTTAAGTGACTCTGACCTGTGGAATGGCATATAAGCTTGAATGCTTCAGCATGTCTCTATTGCGGTCGACATACTGAAGAAGGTGGCAGTTGTGAGAACTATAAAACTCCCTCTATTTCTCATTGCTATTTCTTGTTGCTGTTTTAAGGATATTTGATCACTTATGTATTTAATATCATTCCGCCACCCATTGACTTAACAGTAAGGTCTCACACATTAACTGGGCGGTAATTGTCAGTACGCATACAATGCCGATTACCACCCGGTTAGCACCGCACGCTGGAAATTTTCCAGGAAGTGTAGTGGGCACGTGTAAAAAGTGAAATTACCATCCGGGCCAGGCGGTAGCCAGGTGGTAGTTCCGAATTGGTGCACATTGGCCATGCGTAGGCGCCTACGCGGCTTAGTAAAAGGGCCCCTTAACCCTCCATTGCCCCAATTACAAAAAAACTTAAGAGTGTGAGCCTTCTAGGGGCAGAGAAAGTGATTAGTAGAGAAAGTACCTGCACATAATGTGTACAGCACTGCACATGTCTAGTAGTGCTATAGAAATGATTAGTAGTAGTAGGTGCATGTTACCCATGATTTCTACAGCTTTTCTGAGGCTGTTTAACAAAGACACACAGGGCTAGATTCCATACATGGTGCTGTGTACGCTCAGGAATCATGCCTAACTGTAGGCATAGCCATTTGCACCAAGTGAAACATGGTGCAAATGTTTGCACCTACATTAGGCACATATCTGTGTTATTCTATAGCAATGCACATTAATTTTAGAAAGGTTCCCATTCCACCCATGACCCACCCATTTCTGCACCCCCTTTTTCAAATCGTGTGTAAATTGTAAGCTCGTAAATTTCAAATAACTTTAATTAGTGCCAATAATTGCTTGTTAAAAAGCCAATTATTGGCACTAATTAGCTTGCTATTCAATTAATTTGCCTGCTTATGCTCTTTTATAGATTAGCCACACTTGGTCTTCCTACATAGATGACCTGTTATATAATTACCCTCCACATGAATAATGAGGCTAAAATCTATATTTTATTCATCCATACCTAAAAGTGAATCTACAACAGAGAAGGGAACCTTTACTCACCCTTTACTGACAAAAAAAAAATGTGTTCTATGCCTTCCTTTTAATAGTTTCCAGACTCCAATCTATTGCTTTAGATAACAAGGGCATTTTCTTCTTAAAAGTTTCGAAATTCTGACACGTACACACAGTGCCAGCAATCTGAGAGAAAATGCACAAGAATGAATGAGAAGCCTTGATGGTAGTGCATTTGTCTACTTTTTTTTTCAAAATTCCATTGTTCTCAGCTGGAGTTTCTGGATAGAAGGACATACGCCAGCCTCCCATGAACCTAAGCGGAACAGCTTCAGATAGTGACTATGGAAACCAGTTAATAAGGGCACTGCTGTCAATAAAATATTCAGTATCCCCCTTGGACTGGGCTGGCACATTATGTTTCCCTTGGAGGAGTAACATAGAAAGGTCACAACGGTCTGCCAATTATATTTCTCAAGCTATCGCCAGCACAGCACAGACTCCCCTCTGAACTTACCCCAGTGTGGTAGTACTGCAAATGCATACTTTAATCATACCCTCTGCCTTACTGCAATACTCAGACCCATTGATCCCAGTTAACATACTTTCGGCAGCATGTTAAGTAAAAACATAATGGATTAGAAGAGAAATTTGAAATTAGCTTGTCGGCTGTTTAGAAAATATTACGGTGTTGTTATTCAAAACGATTTAACTGGGCAGGAGAGCTCCTACGTGGGGCTATGCAGGGACATTCAATGGCATTTAACCAGATAATGCCACTGAATATCCCCTCTCACTGCCTAAGCTGAAAATGGCTATACGGTGGGTGGTCTGGGGTGGAGTTGGGGCAGTCGGCACTTATGTGGTTGTGGCAATATTCAGCACTTAACCGCATAAGGTAACTGGACAAATCAGACTACATAAAACATAGTCCTATCTTTGTCTGGTTTCACCTATTTGGTTAAAGGCTGAATATTGGCCTTAACCTGGTAAGTGCCATCTGTCTAAACATATTCGAATATTCAATGCCAGTGCCTGGACAAGGCCCAACAGTGAGCATCAAGGCATAAATCTGCCGGCAGCTGCAAAATGCTCACCGCCGCCAGCTCAATATTTTCCCCTAGTGTTTTTGTGCACTCAGGGCTGTCTTTAAGATGCTGACACCCATAGACAGGACCCCAGAGCAGAAGGGAGAAAAGAGGAGGCTTCTTCCCCAGAGATCGTAGAACATGGTCTGAAACAAATACTGTAGAATCAGGCTCCTGTTTAGCCCAGATATATGGTGCATTCAAACTTTGGCACTTAGCCAGTTGCCTATGCTGCCAATGCCTAAATGTAGGCCTTCATACACTTTCAAAATTGTTGATTCAGAGTCGGCAGTAATCCGGAAGGACTGGAAAAAGGCGGATGTGGTCTCTCTCCGCAAAAGTGGAAATAAGGAGGAGGCAGGGGACTACAAGCTGGTTAGTCTGACCTCTGTGATGAGTAAATTAATGGAAATACTTTTGAAATAAAGGAAAATTAGATTTCTGGAATCCAATGGATTGCAGGACCTGAGGTAGCGTGGATTTACTAGAGGTAGGTATTGTCAGAAAAATCTGATTAATTTCTTTGACTGGGTGACCAGATAGTTGGATCGAGGGAGAGCGCTAGTTGTGGTGTACTTAAATTTTGACATAGTTCTGCATAAGCAACTTGTAAATAAACTGAGTACTCTCAGTATGGGTCCTGCAGTGACTGGGTTAGAAACTGATTGAGTGGAAGGTGACAAATGGTAGTGGCATATGGACAGTGGTGTGCTGGTAAATTTTTGACAACAGGCTCTCTCCCCCGGGTATAGCCAGCCCTGCAATTTTTTTTTTTGGGGGGGTGCAGAGATGGACTGGGGGCCCCAGTCTACCTTTGGGTCCCCCCCCCCCAAATTGCAGGGCTGGCTAAACCCAGGGAGAGAGCCTGGGAGGGGAGAATGCATTACTCTTGCCAGAAAAAAAAAGATTTTAAATGCTCTCAGGTTCCAATCTAATTCATGTTTAATGTGGGATAAAATGCCATAAATAAGTAAATAAACAGATAGAAACTCTGAATGTTGAGCACCTGATTCTCATAACATGATGTCTGTTTTAGTGGCCCTTTACCAGGAGAAAGAAATCTCTGCACATATATAACACGTGACCCTATAACCAGCCCCTCCAAATGACACACTGATTACGATTTATAATAAACTAGTAAAAAAGGCCCGTTTCTTAACGCAATGAAATGGGCGCTAGCATTGTAATGAGTTCCTGCCATTCATGTTTCCACGGTTGTATTCTGAATATAATTGTTGTTTACATGTGTAAGATTTCTTTATATACAATATTTTTTGTGTAAACTGTGTTACAATGTGGTAAAAGTTTTCCTTGTTCAGGCCCTTCAATCAGTTTAACAATCACATCAGAAGAGCTCCTTACTTGTGAGAATGCAACATACAGTTGCCCATGTGAGAGACTGAGAGTGACAGTGTGTTTTACAGACAGTGTAAGATAGAGATACACAGAGTGATTGAGTGTGTGTGTGATGTCTGTGTATGTGTGTATGTGTTTGAGTGACGTGGAGGGGCATAATCAAACACGAACGCCCATCTCCATGGGCGTCTATGTCCGAAAATGGGTATGTGAAGAGGCGGGACAGACTGTATTTTCGAAAAAGATGGGCATCCATCTTTCATTTCGAAAATACGGTTTGGACGGACCAAATGCCATGGATTTGGTCCTTTCTGAGATGGGCATTTTTTTTTTAAGCGATAATGGAAACTAAAAACGCCCAGCTCAGAAACGTCTCAATCCAAGCCATTTGGTCATGGGAGGGACAAATGTACAACGCTACCATAGCTCTTAGGGGTGAAGGGGGCAACTACATGTGGGTACAGTGGGTTTTAGAGGCCTCCCATTTACCACCACAAATGTTACGGGTGGGGGAGGGATGGGCCTGGGTCTGCCTGCTTGAAGTGCACTGCAGTGCCCACTAAAAGTGCTCCAGGGACAGGATTTGTTGCTGCTGTATAACCTTGGCACAGCAGTTCACACCTGAAGACTAATCTAGCTGAAAATGTCCTTGATTTGAATAAGCACCTTTACTCACAGTTAACTGCAGATCAGAGGTTGTGCCCCACTGGCAACGAGTGTCGCTGGTACTGAGATTAGCAGTAGGTCCGAGCTGGTAGAATGGTGTACAATGCCCTCTTTCAGCAACATTCAAGGTAAGAACTAAGTGCTGTAACGTGGCTAACACATGAAAGGGATCTAAAAGTGTCTTACACAAATGGCCACTACCGGAAACAAAACAGGGCACACTCTGACCCAGTAAGCAGAGGGAAAAGCACGATGGGAGTAGAGCCTACCAACTACCAACATCGTGAGCATTTAACACAAGGTAGTGGAATCACGGAGCCCACTATCCTACACCCACCACAATAAATTGCTGATGTGACTCTGCAGTGCCCTTAACAGAAAAGGTGTCACACTCACTCGAGACCCACATCAGAACCAGGGAAAGGCTGTCAGAGGATAGAATACATTCTGCTGTCATGGAGGTGGGTACGGCATTTGAGGCTGGCATACAGGCTGGGAAAAAAAGTTTGTAAAGTGGGTTTTTTTGGTGGGAGGGGGTTAGTGACCACTGGGGGAGTCAGGGGAGGTGATCCCCGATTCCCTCCGATGGTCATCTGGTCAGTTGGGGCACTTTTTTGGGACTTGGACCTGAAAAAAAGGGTCCAAATAAAGCGGACCAAATTCTCATCATAAACGCCCTTCTTGTTTCGATTATCAGCTAAAGATGCCCATCTCTTCTTGGCTGATAACCACTCCCCAGTCCCGCCTTCGCCACGCCTCTGACCTGCCCCCGTTATCTTTGTTCGTCTCCGTGACGGACTGCAGTTGAGGACGCCAAAAATTGGGTTTCGATTATACCGATTTGGGCGCCCACGGGAAACGGACGCCCATCTCCCAATTTGGGTCGGAATATGGGCATCTTTAAATTTCGATTATGAGGCAGAAAGTGATTAAATGTTTGTCTTCCCTTCCGTTCTGTGCACTTGCCTCCACTGATGTTCATACCTCCCTGTATATGATTGTTTGTTAGAGATTCAATCCACTCCACTTCCCTCCTCCAAGTTCTGTTGTCTGATTGGTTCTTCGTTGACAGTGAGAGCCAATGAAACGCTGAACTACAGACTTATGAACCCTACTCTGCCACAGTGCCACAGAGTCAGCTTCAGAATGTTGGAAGTGCTTTTTATTATATAGGATTACTACTCTACTAAGGCTAAATGTGCCTCATATCAATGGTCCTCTATGCATTGAGACAGCTGATTGTGAAACTCTGGCCAAAGTCGGTGTGATGGACTGACCACTTGCACATTACCTGTTCTACTTGATAATTAAGTTAAATAAAATTAGAAAAGTTTCAAAGTAGAGCAACCAAAATGATAAAGGGGGTGGAACTTTTCTTGTATGAGGAAAGGCTAAAGAGGTTAGGTTCAGCAAAATGTCTACAATTAGGCTTTGAGTGTCATATCGAAAATGCCCCTCCACGATATTATCCTGCTATTACACGGGTACAGGAGAAAAGGAATGAACTGTGTTAATAAATGCCAACCATGTTCTACTGGATAGATGAAAATACAGTAAATGGTTCTGTTATACCTCCTTGCCATCTAATACTATTATTATTATTTTTGGGAACATCAAGCATATGTGTAGAGTTCTATTTGAAAGAAACCAGAACTTGAATTATATTGTTCCCTCGATGGACACTCTTGGAGATTATTTCTCCCCTTCCCCTTCCAATCCTGACAAGAACTATTGTGCCTGTCTCATATTCAGGAGTGAGCCAAGGCTACACAGACCTCCTGTCAAAACATAACTGCATTCAGGTCATTTGTCTGCACCCTGATTTACCATAGGGAGAGCCACTTATGAAAATTATGAAGTGTGACCCAGTTTGAAGTTCTGGACATGATTTACTAAGGTCCACTTAATGGATTGAAATTTACATGGTTATAGAGGATAATTTTATGTAGGGATACTGTTATTTTCTAAAATAGTAGTATGATACTTGGTTGTTATTTATATATATATATATATTACATAACTATATCTATCTATCTATCTATCTATCTATGCATTAGGGTTGTACTGAATTTTCATATTTGATTTGATTTGGCCTTGAACAGTGCCCTGAATATGTTATTCATATTCGGTCAAATAGTGGTTTAAATTTGAATACGAATAATCCGGTACTCTATTGTGCTAAATCCTACTGAAATGATTTATAGTAGTAGTGAAATTACATTACATTATATTAGTGTATTCTGCCACATCCTCTACAGTTCTATGCGGAAATAAACACTTGATTTCTTATTTCATGTTGTTTCTTTTATTATTTATGTTATAGCTCATGTTCATTATTCATATTCAGTATTCAAATTTGGCCAAATAATATTTTTCATTATTCGTATTCGGCCAAATAGTAACATATGCTATTTGGTAGAGGTCTAATAACTAAGTAACTAACTAACTAACTAACTAACTAACTAACTAACTAACTAAATAAAATACACACACACGCACATGCACACACAAATGTATAAAATAAGGGCTGTAATTTAGAAGCCCTAGTCATGATTTACATGTGTAAATATTGGTAGTTACAGTATGTATGTATATTGCATAGATATGTAAAACATGGTTTTAGAAAGCCAGTATTTCCATGTGTAAATCTGAACTACATGTAGACTGCAAGGGGGCATGGTTTGGGCAGAGATTGGGTGAAGCCAAAATCTGCATGTGTATTCCCCATATCAGAAAGAGAATACACGTGTGTGTCCTGATACTTCAATGTCAGTCTTTAGAGCTGCACCATGTATATGTTTTTAAAAAGTGCTTCTTTGGGCCAGCCCTTTCCAGGTTAGATTAAGGGATTATATAAGAACGTATGAATTGTCCTACTGGGTCAGACCAAATGTCCATCTAGCCTAGTATCCTGTTTCCAACAGTGACCAGTCCAGTACCTGGTAGAGTCTCAAAAAGAAACAAGAATCCATGCTACTTAACCCCAGAGATAGGCAGCAGCTTTCCCCAGATCTACCTTAATATAGAAGCTTTATGGACTTTTCCTCATGGAATTTGTCCAAATCTTTTTTTTAACCATGAACTACTTTTACCACATGCTCCAACAATGAGTTCCACAGCTTAACTATATGTTGACTGAAAAATATTTTCTCTTATTTGTTTTAAGTGTGCTACTACGTAACCTCATGGCATGACCTCTATCATATCTCCCCTCAGCCGTCTCTTCTCCAAGCTAAAGAGTCTTGACCTCTTTGGAAGGGTTACCACATGTCCTGTGTCCTCTTTTCCAGGGCACTTTTGGGCGATCGGGCAGTTTCTAAATTTTTGATTATTTTTCTGAGTTTCTGGCAGGGCAGGTGCGGTAATGCAGTGGCAGACACAAACGTACGTGCCAGCAGAGGTCACCTGATCTACTGGCAAGTGCGTGTGAGTCGTCCAGCGCCAGCAAGAAGATTCCTTTCCTCTTTCCTGTCTCATGCAGTGCACATGTTGCATCACAGCAAAATCAAGAGTCAGGACTTAGAGAGAGGAGGTGTGTGTGTGTGTGTGTGTGAATGTGTGTGTGTGAGATGGGACTGGGACTAATTGTTGCTTGTGCTCAGCTTGCTCACCACCATCCTGCTGCCTATCAAACTGCAGGATTCGTCGAAGGAAGGTCCAACAGAGAGAGGCTGGGACTTGTGCTTAGCAGCTCACTGCTGCTGTCTAAACTGCCAGGCTGTAGGCAGGCTCAGCCAAGACAGAGGGGTCCTTTTACAAAGGCACGGCAAAAAGTGGCCTGCGGCAGTGTGGGCATGTGTTTTGTGTTGGATTATTTGTAGTAAATAATTAGCAGATTTTAGTACACACAGCTTCAGCTTTAGAAATGTTAATTTCTTTCTTCATCTCTCTCTCATTCACCCCTGAATAATTCACTGCTGAGTCACTTTAAAGTTGAAGTAACAAAACATCTGTTTACTCACAGTTTGCAGTTAGATTATAATCAGACAGGCTTATATATACATATTACTATACATTTGTATTATCAGCTCCTTCCATGTGCTTAGATGGTAATGGATGCTCACACCACCATAGATCCTCTCAGGTTAGGAGAGATCATGAGCTCCATGTGCTCCATGTGCTGCATCTGCTGCATCTAACCCCCACAGGAAGTTGCATAGCTGTGTGACCTCTCTAAGTAATTCACATCAGAGGTCACAGAGTAATCACAGAGAAATAATAGGTGACAGGCAATGCATGTAAAATACAATTACATTCCAACAAACCCCTTCTCATGCATAACTGTCATGCAATTATTTATTCATACAAAGTCCAAGCTTTATACGCAGATTCACAAAATGTTCTCTGGGTAACGGTTTGGTCATGATGTCAGCTGTCATCTCACTGGTGTGACAATAGTGTAGACTGATGACCCCTTCTTTCGCCAACTCTCGCACGTTGTGGTATTTCGTTGCGATGTGCTTGGTGCGTGACTGAACCTTGTCATTCTGTGACAGTCGGATGCAGCTCTGATTATCTTCCATTATCTGGATTGGTCTCTTTTCAGCTATTCCAAAATCCAGCAAAAGTTTTTCAATCCACATCAGTTCTCTGCACGCTTCCGATGCTGCCACATATTCAGCTTCTGTAGAAGACAAACTCACAATACTTTGTTTATGACTGGCCCATGAAATGTGTACATTTCCATACATAAACACATATCCACTTGTGGATTTATAATCAGAATGATCCCCTGCCCAATCTGAATCACAGTAACATATTAGTTTTGGATTACTATTGGCTGAAATCTTTAATTTACAATCAATGGTACCCTTTAAATACCTTACCATCCTTTTAACTGCAGTCCAATCTGATTTGGTAGGTGAGCTGACCCTTCTGCTCAAAATTCCTACTGCATTTGCTATATCAGCCCTGTATGTGGTAGCTAGATATAAAAGCTTACCTATGGCTGATCTATATTGGATGTTATCTGGTAAAGGTTCTCTTACTGTTTCATCCTTCAGAAAATCAGTGATCATGGGAGTGCTTACAACTTGGGCATCTTGCATACCTAAACTTTCAATAAGCTCATTTATTTTCTGCTTCTGGCTTAGAAGATAAGAACCATCATTTTGTTTCTCAATTTCTATACCAAGATAGTATGACACATTACCAAGTTCTTTTATCTCAACATTGTGGTTTAAACACTTTACAATGTCCTTGTACTCTTGCTCACTTTTGCTTGCAATGAGCAGATCATCAACAAAAGCTAAAATGTATGCATATTGTCCATTTCTGCACCTAGTGTACAAGCATTTATCTGCTTCACCTTGCTTAAATCCTAAATTTGTCAATATTTCATGCAATTTGTCATTCCAACATTCTGCACTTTGCTTTAATCCACAAAGACCTTTGTTTAATTTACACACTAGCTGTCTTTGTTTTGTATTTATGAAACCTGTTGGTTGTTCCATGTACAAGTCTTCAGTTATATCTCCGTGAAGAAACGCTGTTTTCACATCAATGTGTTTGACTTGCATGCCTTTTGAGACTGCAATGCTCAGAAGTGTTCTAATTGTCGTGTGTTTCACTACAGGTGCAAACACTTCATCAAAATCTTCTCCATAATTTTGAAGATATCCCTTTGCCACTAATCTGGCTTTATACCTTTCCACTTTTCCTTGTGCATTCCTTTTTAACTTGAATACCCATTTGCATCCTATAGCTTTCTTGCCAGGAGGTAATTTTGTAAGAATCCAAGTATTATTTTTATCCAATGCATCAATTTCTTCTTGTGCAGCTTTATGCCATTCAGCAGCTTCTTCTGCTGGCATTTTCTCAATCTCATCCCATGTTAAGGGCTCTTGAGCTTCTGCTGACTTTGTTAGGTAAGACAGTCTTGGGGGTGGAACACCTTTGTTTTCCCTGGATGAGCGTCTGACAACAGGTTGGTCTGACCTTTCCGCATCCTCAAAATCTGAGAGTTCTTCTCCAATTGATTCCCCTTCTCCAACTGTACTGTCTTCTTCAATGATCCTTTCTGTGTCTGCTTCCTCTGTCTGTTCCTCGTTAGATACAGATGAGTTGCTTTCAGACATCTGCCTTGGTATGGCATTTATATACACTGGCATGTCTATTATGGTTCTAGTTTCATATTCTGGATGATAAGGCTCATCTGGGATAATCCAGCCTTTATCAACCCTTTTGTTTTCATCAAAATATGTAACATGTCTTATGCCAACAATGCCAGTTTTCAGATTCAAAATTCTATATCCTTTGTGTCCTGGAGCATAGCCAACTAAAATGCCCCTTTCTGTTGTGGAATCCAGCTTATGCCTTCTTTGCTTTGGTACATGAGCATATGCTGTACTTCCAAATGTTCTTATGTGTGACAGGTTTGGCTTCCTACCATGCCATGTCTCATGTGGTGTGCGCTCAGCGCCTTTAGTTGGCATTCTGTTTTGTAGGTACACTGCTGTGAGAATGGCTTCCCCCCATAGTCTTTTAGGGAGATTGCTATCTGACAGCATACATCTGGT
Source organism: Microcaecilia unicolor (assembly GCF_901765095.1). Taxonomy (NCBI): domain Eukaryota; kingdom Metazoa; phylum Chordata; class Amphibia; order Gymnophiona; family Siphonopidae; genus Microcaecilia; species Microcaecilia unicolor. Next base: position 42,593 of record NW_021963167.1, on the reverse strand, counting down.
CATTTCCACAAGTGACCTAAATTTTCTCTCTGCAACAGAATTTTGCTCTGGTGTATAAGCTACTGTTGTGATATGCTGAATGCCTTCTTGTTCTAGAAATGTGCGCATGCTTTGTGAAGTGAACTCACCACCATTGTCGGTCTGAAGAACCTTTGGTTTTCTTTCAAATTTATTGCTCACCATGGCTACGTATTTCTTCAGCATGTCTGTGACTTGACTTTTTTCTTTCAGCAAATAGGCCACACAATATCTAGAGAAATCATCCAAGAATATTAGCACAAATCTGTTATTTCCCAATGATGGGATATTAAACGGTCCACATAAGTCACTGTGTATTAAGTCCAGCACTTTATTACTCCTATTTCCTGTGTATGCAGGAAATGAGGGTCTCACACCTTTTTGAGTAACACAGTCTATGCATTTCTCCATTTTACCAGCATCTGCACTTATCTGAATGCCGGTGGCTAGTTGCTTACTGTAAAGATCCTGGATCACCTTAGAATCACGATGTCCCAGGCGGCGGTGCCAGATTTCCAGACTACATTTACCATCATTCTTCCTTACTTGCGCCATATGTGAGGCTTCACCTGAAATGTTCAGCTTATAAACATCATTATGCATAAAAGCTTCAGCATACACTTCATCATTTTTAGAGATTGTGCACTTACTGTTTTCAAAATGAATCACAAATCCCTTCTTATCTAATGTAGATACACTAAGCATATTACAAACTGCTTGGGGAATATACAAGACATCACTTACAGGAATTTCTTTAACTTCATTAGATACTTTGCATTTTAAGAATCCAATACCTTTTGCTTGGATCTTAGCAGTCCCTGCGTTTGCAGTTTTAAGAATACCTTCCTCTGGACACATTCCTGAAAGAAATCTTTACAATTGGTTAAATGGCATGTGCTCCCTGAATCCAAAATCCAAGTACTTTCATTTGAATTATTATTTACCATAGTCAAAGATTTTTCTGCCATTAGAAAGCCCTTGTGTTTATCTTTGTCCTTCATACATTTCCTGGTTTGAAAATTCTTTAGTTCCATTGGCTTAGGTGAGCTAGAGGGAGTGTTTTGTGTTTCCTTACACCATTTAGATACATGTCCCTCCTTTCCACATAAGTAGCAAATCAGCTTGCCCTTGGGTGGAGTTTTCCCATAGCTCCGCCTTCCTCTGTTCTTTGCCAAGAAATTTGTTTCATTTCTCTCTGACTTGCTTTGAGAACACATCTCCTCAGAATCATTTATTATGCATTCCTGCCTTAGTTTTGATGTTGCCTGTTCAAAAGATTGCCCTTCAATGGCCTCATTTACAGACCTAAAAACATCAAACTTCTTTGATAGTGAGGTAAAAAGAAATGCTCTTTTCAATGCATCACACATGGGAATTCCTGAAAGTTCTAGCTTTTGAAATGAAGACATAAGATGCATAATGTGATCATTACATTTACTTTTATCCCTTAATTTGGTTTCATTCAACTCTGCCAACCAAATTGGTTGCTGCTTTGCATATGTAGTTGCATACATAGTTCTCAGTTTATATAAAATGTCCTTTGGTGTATCTTTTCCCTCCACTAATATGGCTTGTTTCTCTGAGAGAGCTTCCAAAAGCATGCACTTCACATAATAGTTTGCACTGTCCCATTCAGCCATATTTTCAGCTGTTCTGTCTTGGTCTAAGCATATATCTAATCTTTTTGCTCGAAGGAGACATATGAATCTTAGTTCCCACTGCCGATAATTAAACTCAGTTAATCTAGGCACCTTGAGAGAATAGAACAATGGTGAATTTCTTCCCTCAGCCATTTTCTTAGCCTTCTGTCTGCTGTGTGGGGGGAGAGAGAGACAGACTGAATCTTTCCTTTAAAGACTTAAGAGAAAAATGTGGCCTTTTTTTCTGCCTGGTAATATTTCTCTTCTTTTTCAATTCCTGAGCCTGGGCCCATAACCCTTTTGTTGGATTATTTGTAGTAAATAATTAGCAGATTTTAGTACACACAGCTTCAGCTTTAGAAATGTTAATTTCTTTCTTCATCTCTCTCTCATTCACCCCTGAATAATTCACTGCTGAGTCACTTTAAAGTTGAAGTAACAAAACATCTGTTTACTCACAGTTTGCAGTTAGATTATAATCAGACAGGCTTATATATACATATTACTATACATTTGTATTATCAGCTCCTTCCATGTGCTTAGATGGTAATGGATGCTCACACCACCATAGATCCTCTCAGGTTAGGAGAGATCATGAGCTCCATGTGCTCCATGTGCTGCATCTGCTGCATCTAACCCCCACAGGAAGTTGCATAGCTGTGTGACCTCTCTAAGTAATTCACATCAGAGGTCACAGAGTAATCACAGAGAAATAATAGGTGACAGGCAATGCATGTAAAATACAATTACATTCCAACATTTTGGATGCTCGCCGGATCATTTCTTCACTGCGTCTGAAAAAAAGGGTTTTTTTTGGGGGGGGGGGGGGGGGGGGGGGGGGGGAATGGATGTGCGGCAAAATGAAAACCAGTGCTTGTCTATTTATGGCCTGAGCCTTTAAGAACACCCATTGACTTAGCGGTAAGAAAATTATTTTTTACTGTGGATTTTCAGCGCGCACCAAACTCAGAATTACCACCAGGTCACGTGCTAGGCGGGTGTTAATGCCGATTTGACGCATGCTGCATGCGTGTAGGCCCTTACGCACCTTTGTAAAAGGACTCCAGAGTGCGGGAAGCTGCCGGCCCCGCTGTGCTTTCTTTTCTGAAAACTTCAGACAAGCTTGAAGCAACACTGCCAGTAAGTGGTGAGAAAAAGCCTCATGCTGATGCTAGCACTTTCCCCCTTTTATTGCAGCTTAGTAAAAGGGCTCCTTACATGTGTAAGTTGCAGAGTAGCACTTTGCATGTGTAACTTACCCGTGTAAGTTGTGTCCCTCTGTTTACTTTTTCACTGTGTATCTTTGTAAAATGGATGCTTCCATAGTACATGCAGGCATATATTCAGGCACTCCTGTATGTATTTTAGAAAAGGTTCTATGCCAGCAGGTCCTGTTCTAAAATACTACTAGAATTATCCATTTCCTGATCTGTATGTACCAGCTCTGATGTCTACGTTGCAACCTAATAGTCAGAGCAGCTGGCTAAGACCTAGGGGAACCTGGTTCACACCCCACTGTGGCTTCTTGTGACCTTCAGAAAGTCACTTAACCCTCCATTGCCTCAAGTACAAACTTAGACTGTGAACCCTCCAGGGACAGGGAAACACCTAGTGTACCTGAATGTAACTCACCTTCCGCTACACTGGAAAAGGTGTGAGTGAAATTCAGATGTAAATATTTTTGACCCTGTTGTACTGCTCTAAATAGGCTTAAATGCTCCACTATGTTTAAAAATGCTTACCTGAGAGAGGTTTTAAGCAGAAAAGCAGCAATGATCTAATACCTCAATACTTCTAAAAGAACTTTAACTTCCAGAACAGCATCTGACTGCCTTAGGGGAAAGATGTGATGTCATAGATGCATAGCAGAGAAATAATAAATGGTCTCTTCTGTTGGATGTGTGGGAAAATTCCACAAGTGTAGATGCTATTTGGCTATACTATATTGTGCTTTTATGTTGAGATGAGAACTATGGATTTGATTTTTAACTGGCTGTTTTGTCTTCCAAAAGGTAAGTAACAGCTGAATATAGTTTTTTCCTCCCCCATTGTCTGTTCTAAAAGAGGTTATTTATTTACCATTTGGCAAGTTTTCAAACATCTCACAAAGAGAATTGGGGCAGGTGGTTCTGTCTATACTTGCTAGTATCATTCTTGCCTACCTCTTCTCACACCCACAAAAGACTGTTCACCCTCTTGCTTACATAGACTTTAATCATCTCCCAAATAGATTGAGTCTTCCTTACAACAAAAGGACATTTAGGGGGGTCTAGGTTGATGGAATCTATGGGGAGGGTACAGTGTATATGTAACCAGTATTTGACCAAAGGTTACTGGCAAATACTCGTCGCTTAGTCTCCTAAGGAAATAAAAAAGGTCTTTGCTGCACCTAAAGGCCTGTATCAGTTTAAGATACAGGCATGGAAGTACGGCACAAACTTGTCCCACCCTCCTATATCATTGGTCATAAGTTTGTATTGAATTGTATTAATGGCCCAGATGAAGCATCCCATGATTCCGTCCTTATCGCTTTAATGCTCAGCAACTGATAGAGCTCAGGGAGTAACCTCTAGGTGCCTTGGCTGTTTAAGACCTCTTGTGGAAGAACCACTTAAACAAATATGTAAATATGTTCAACAGCTCCATGGCTATCCATTTTACAGAAATAGACCACAAAGGTCCTAGGTGGCATAATCTAACTCCATTAACAAATAGCTATAACCCACTGCACTCCTTTCTTTGTTTGCCCTGATCCCTGTTAAACAGAAAAGAGTGTGAGAGGAGCTGGAGGGAGGGGGGGGGGGATTGAGGGCAGATTATATATAACCTGGCACTCCCTCAAAGTACATGACCTTCCTGTAGATTTCTGACATCACTACTAAATGCCAGAGTACTCAGTATACTCTCATGATACCCAAATGGGGATTTGATAGCTAGGTCCTAGACATTTACCCTTTAATTTATGATTTACTGAGGGCAAGGGTTCTTAGGATTAGTAGGTTATAAATACTGCAAAAGGGGAACAGACTTTTCACCCTCCTCCTGGTCTGGACCCTCTTAATCACCTGACCATCTACCAATTCAGAAAAGCTACCTCCTTTTTAAGATTGGTGCTCCCCCATGAGTGACTCTCAGGCTTATTTTGGAAAGAGAAGGGCGCCTATCTTTCAACAGAAATTGGGAGATGGGCGTCCTTCTCCCAGGATCGCCCAAATCGGCATAATCAAAAGCCGATTTTGGGCGTCCCCAACTGCTTTCCGTCGCGAGGACGACCAAAGTTCCTGGGGGCGTGTCAAAAGCATAGTAAAGGCGGGACTGGGGCGTACTTAACACATGGGCGTCCTTGGCCGATAATGGAAAAAAGAAGGGCATCCCTGATGAGCACTTGGCCGACTTTACTTGGTCCATTTTTTCTTGCAACCAAGCCTCAAAAAGGCGCCCGAACTGACCAGATGACCACCGGAGGGAATCGGGGATGACCTCCCGTTACTCCCCCAGTGGTCACTAACCCCCTCCCACCCTAAAAAAACATCTTTAAAAATATGTTGTGCCAGCCTCTATGCCAGCCTCAGATGTCATACTCAGGTCCATGATAGCGCATGCAGGTCCCTGGAGCAGTTTTAGTGGGTACTGCAGTGCACTTCAGACAGGCGGACCCGGACCCATACCTCCCCTACCTGTTACATTTGTGGAGGAAACAGCAAGCTCTCCAAAACCCACCACAAACCCACTGTACCCATATATAGGTGCCCCCCTTCACCCATAAGGGCTATGGTAGTAGTGTACAGTTGTGGGTAGTGGGTTTGGGGGGGCTCAGCGCACAAGGTAAGGGAGCTATGTTCCTGGGAGCATTTTTATGAAGTCCATTGTAGTGCCCCCTAGGGTGCCCGGTTGGTGTCCTGGCACGTTAGGTTGACCAGTGCACTACAAATGCTGGCCCCTCCCATGCCCAAATGACTTGCATTTGGATGTTTTTCACATGGACGTCTTTGGTTTCGAAAATCGCCAAAAGTCAGAAGCGTCCATGTCTAAGGACATCCATCTCTAAGGATGTCCAAATTTAAGAATTTGGACATCCCTGACGGTATCTTTGAAACGACAGATGGACGTCCATCTTGTTTTGAAAATACGGGTTTCCCTGCCCCTGGATTTCGCCATTTTGCAAGGACGTCCAAATTGCAACTTGGACATTTCTTTCGAAAATGTCCCTCTATGTATTGTTCTTCTGCCATGTAATGCATTTCTATTGCAATTTAAAGGTAATTCTATATAGGGGAACCTATTTATGAAGCCTATTCTAGAAAGGAAAGCAGGCGCCTACATTCCTTAATAGAATACTAGTTAAAAGGGCAAATACGTGCTTATGTTTCAGGCATGAACACTTGCACTCGCTATTGAGCTAGTGTAAATGTTCACACCTAGATTGCTAAAAGAAGACATGTAAATGATAGAATATTATAATTTACATGTGTAACTGTGCACCTCACCACAGTTCCCTCTAAACTGAACGGGAGTCCTCCAACTGCATTACTGCCAGTAGGGGGTGGTGCTTCAATATTGTATTATCAATGACTAGGGATAGGGAGGTTCTCTGGAGTCCTGCAGAGCTTGCCTGTCACTCACTGTTGAAAATGTGATAGTGAAACAGCACCCTTCTTTGGCAGGACTATAGTTGGAGGACTCCTGCTCAGCTTAGAGGGAATAGTGCACCCCACCCATGAATATGCCCACCTTTAAACTATGCACCATTGCATAGAATATCCCATTAGCATTTATGCACATATATGCACGCATGAAGGGGCATTTTTGAAAGAATGTTCAAGTAAGGATTGGGATGTCCCACTCATAACATCCCCAAAAAATCCAACTCGCAGCCATTTTCGAACAGGAAAAACATTGTGAGTTTCCTTTTTGAAAATACATGAGAATGTCCAATATGAACAGCCATTTTAGAAAATAAAATATCCAAATTATGAAAGCCAAAATAAAACAGGGAGAAGGATATTTTCTGGCAGCAATTGTATGGAAATGTCCATATAGATGTCCCTGCAGAGCAGAGGGGCAGCCAAGTGGTCAGTGCAGTGGACTATAATCCAGGGCACCCAGGTTCATACTCCACTGCAATTCTGTTATTATAAATGGTGAACCCTCCAGAGACAGGGAAATACCTAATGTACCCGACTGTACACCACCTCAACAGCCCTCAGTCTTGCGGTATTGTTACAAGAAATGATTTATCTTGGGGGAAAGAGCTCTAGAGCACTCGCTACTGTTTATAATTTAAGAGCAGGCGCTGTATTTATAAGTTTTAGGATATTAATTTCTCCACCAATCACCAAAGGTGATAATTGCAATAAATTAAATAAATTAAGTATATATAAAAGATATCATATACTCAGAACACAAAGAGACCGTATTTTTTACCTTCAAAAAGGTTGATTTAATATACAATTGCACATGAGAGGTAGATTTTAAAAGATCTTTACAGATAATCTGTGCTTAAGTAAGGCAAGGTAGCAGGTCTAGATCAAAAGTTATGTTACTTACAAGTCCTTGTTACATAGTATGAACAGCATTAGGTAAGCACATGTTCAGGACAGGAGGGCTTCTGCAGTGAGTGGATCTGAGTTGCTTGCAGTTGAAGAGAATCTGAATCTTCCTGAGCCCCTCCATCTTACCCCATCCTTGGCCACCTTTAAATCTAGACTGAAAGCCCACCTCTTTAACATTGCTTTTGACTCCACCTACCCTCCTCTCTTCCTTCCCGTTCACATTAATTGATTTGATTTGCTTACTTTATTTATTTTTTTGTCTATTAGATTGTAAGCTCTTTGAGCAGGGACTGTCTTTCTTCTATGTTTGTGCAGCGCTGCGTACGCCTTGTAGCGCTATAGAAATGCTAAATAGTAGTAGTAGTAATCTTGGGGAAACAGCTTTTGCTTTTATATCTTGCAAGCTGCAGGAGGATATGATCACAGAGTCCCAGCACCTGCTTCCTGGTTTGCACTGGATAACTTGCAAGGCATTATGGTATCTTGGTCTCATGTCTTATAACATCACAAAACTTGCTGTCTGGATCTTGCTGACAAATGGTTTATTGTAGTGCAGGGTTTCCCCCTGCTTGAATCTCTGTGATAGATATTCTGATAAGATTTGTCTGGGGCGGCCAGCAGGTGTCCTTTGTTTTTAGTAGCTGTATTTCATACCTTTCCCACCTGCTTGTCTCCTTGCCTCTACTGGATACCTTTTATATTTGTTGTGTTGATCAGTCAGGCTTTTTTGATCAGAGGAAGAGAGTCAATTTAGCCTTGAGGCAGTCTCTTACTTGAGGAGTCTTTTGTTAAAGGGGGAGGTGAGGTCAGTAGTACCTTTTCTTTTAAATGTCTTTTAAATATTCCCCAAAGGGAGAGGGAAGAGGGCTTTTGGAATGAAAGCCAGTTCTGCTGCAGTGTCAAATATATATATTTTTAAAAGCTGCACAAATATATTGGTGTATATATATGTATCTGATCCAACACAACATCATGCTACACATTTAATTCTGATGATTGGCTTATACCATAACAGTATCTTTACTATTTAGGTATAGCAGGTATATCTCTGTTTTTGGAGGGCTCACAAGTTAAAGGTTTAAAAAAAAAAGAGTTGAAATGGGATTTGAACCTGGGTCCTCAGGTTTATATGCCATTGCACTGACAACTAGGCTACTCTCCAGAACTGCTTGCAGGTGTATTCAGAATGCCTATAATACCTGATGCTGTCAGGGAGCCTGGTTCCTCTTCCCAATGTCACTTTCAGGGGCAAGGAAGAGGTACAGTAACCACTGGGGGATTAAGGAGAGGTTTTACCTTAATTTCTCCAGTAGTCAGCTACTTAATCAGGGCACCTTCTCAGTGGCGTACCAAGGGGGGGGGGGTGGGGGTGGTCCACCCCGGGTGTCGGCGGGTGGGGGGGTGCTCCGTCGTCTCCTGTTACCACCCTGCGTTTTTTTTAATCCATTCAGCGAGCGACGCAGGCAGCGCCTCGTGTCTGCCTGCTGTGTGCTGTCAAAAAAGAAAATCGCTTCGCCGGCGTCGGGCCTTCTCTCGCTATGTCCCGCCCACTTTTGAGGTAACTTCCTATTTCCTCGAGGGCAGGACATAGCGAGAGAAGGCCCGACGCCGGCGAAGTGATTTTCTTTTTTGACAGCACACAGCAGGGCAGACAAGAGGCGCTGCCTGCGTCGCTGCATGGATTAAAAAAAAAAACGCAGGATGGTGGCAGGAGAAGAGGGCTCTGTCGCTCTCCACGGAGGGGGGGGGGGGGCTCAGATGGGAGAAGGAGGGGGGGGAGCTCAGAGGGGAGAAGGGAATTGGGGAGGGGTGAGGGGAGCTCAGAGGGGTTTGCAGAAGGGAGAAGGGAACTGGGGAGGGGTGGGGGAGCTCAGAGGGGTTCGCAGAAGGGAGAAGGGAATTGGGGAAGGGAGGGGTGGGGGGAACTCAGAGGGGTTCGCAGAAGGGAACTGGGGAGGGATGGGGGAGCTCAGAGGGGTTTGCAGAGGGTTGAAGGGAACTGGGGAGGGGTGGGAGAGCTGAGAGGGGTTTGCAGAAGGGAGAAGGGAATTGGGGAGGGGTGGGGGGAACTCAGAGGGGTTCGCAGAAGGGAGAAGGGAACTGGGGAGGGATGGGGGAGCTGAGAGGGGTTCGCAGAAGGGAGAAGGGAACTGGGGAGGGGTGGGGGAGCTCAGAGAGGTTCGCAGAGGGGACAAGGGAACTGGGGAGGGGTGGGGGAGCTTAGAGGGGTTCGCAGAGGGGAGAAGGGAACTGGGGAGGGGTGGGGGAGCTGAGAAGGGTGCTCAGAGGGGAGAAGGGGTCTGAAGCTGGAACTGGGGTCCGACAAGGGGGCAGGAGGGAGAATGGGTCCATGCCTGGGGCAGGTGGGAGAATGGGTCTGGGGCTGAAAAGGGGGGGTTGCAAAGCATGTGGTGGATGAAGGGGGCTGGAACTGGGGGCTGAAAAGGAGGGTATTTGAGATAAGGGGGCTAGTGCTAGAACTGTGGGTTGAAACGGGGCAGGGGCTGAAACTGTGGGCTTTAAAGGGGACAGGGAGAACTGGCTGGGGCTGAAGCTCAGGACTGGTGAGAGAAAAGGGCTGGGGTTGAAACTAGGGGCTGAAAAGGGGGCAGGGAGAAGTGGCTGGGGGCTGAAGCTCAGGACTGATGGGAGAAAAGGGCTAGGGACTGGTGGGATAGTGGGGCTGAAAAGGGGGGCCAGTGGGAGATGTGGGCTGGGGCTGGAACTAGGGGCAGGTGGAACTGGGGGCTGAAAAGGGGGGGGGGGCAGAGAGAGAGGGGACAACAGACCCTGGAAGGAAGTGGGGAGCATGAGGGAGGGCAGACCCTGGATGGATGGAAGAGGGAGGGCAGACGGATTGAAGGGGCAGAGAGAAAGGTCAGATGGTGGGTGGAAGGGGGAGAGAGAAAGAGGGCAGACTGGGGCAAATGGTGGATGGAAGGGAGAGAGAGGGCAGACAGTGGATGGAAGGGGCAGAGAGAGAGAGGGCAGACAGTGGATGGAAGGCACATTAGAGAGGGCAGACACTGGATGGCAGAGAGAGAGCAAAGACAGATCCTGGATGGAAGGAAGACAGTGAAAAGAAGATGAGGAAAGCAGAAACCAGAGACAACAAACTGTAAATATATATTTTTATTATTTTGCTTTAGGATATAGTATTGTAGCTGTGTTGTTTATAAATAGAACATGTAAATAAGGTAATCTTTTTATTGGACTAATTTTAATACATTTTGACTTGACTTTCAGAGAAGAAAACCCCCTTCATCAGGTCAGGATAAGATACTGTAACAGCACTATACTGTACTGACATGAGGAAGGAGATTTTGGCCTCTGGAAGCTAAATGTATTAGTCCAGTAAAATGGTATTATTTTATTTTCTGTATTTGTTTTATTTCTATTTGTTAATTTGTAAAGTGGTGATTGGTATTTGTTAGTTTTTTCAAATTTACATCTGCTGTCTTTATATTTAGCACAGTACTAGGGGACATTTTCTGTTTTCTGTGATGTTGCATTGTATGCAGGGTCTGGCATCGGGGGTTCAGTTTAATTTTTGTCTAAATAGAAAGTTTATGATTACTTATTCTATAGTGGATTAGGGTGTATCTGTGTTTGTGAAAAAGACATGGCTTTCGGTTGGCATTGACTGTGCAGGATCGACGATCTGTACCAGGGGCGTAGCCACGGGTGGGCCTGGGTGGGCCCAGGCCCATCCACTTTCCCTCCAGGCCCGCCCATCCATGATCTGACATCTCCACCTTCGTGCCAAGTCTCCCGCATCCCGCCTTGGCGGGTCATCATCTCCCGGTCTCCCGCTGAACTCCACTGCTGCAGCTGCCACCGCCGCCGCCGCTGCCACTGCTGCTTCTCTCCTGAGCAGCAGCAGGAACAAAAACAGGCGCTTCACCGAGCCACCACTTCAGTTCAGCCGGCATAAGAAGAAAAACAAGCGCGGGGCCGCCCACAGCAGCCTTCAGTCATGCGCTGTCGGCTCTGCCTGTCCTCTGCTCCCGAAACGGGAAATTGACATCAGCGGGGGCAGAGGATGGGAGAGCCGAAAGTGCATGACTGAAGGCTGCTGCGGGCGGCCCCGTGCTTGTTTTTCTTCTTGTGTTGACGACGCTGCTCCTGCTTCAGAGGGCCAGAGTGAGAGAGGAAACGTGGCTGGTAGGGGAAGGGTGTCTGAGAGAGCAGAGGGGAGAGAAAAAAAGAAGAGGACGCTGGAGAGTACAGAGAGAGAGAGAGCGAGAGATTGGGAGAGAGGGGACATGGAAAACAGCAGGGGAGAGCCAGAGAGAGAGAAATGGGGAGAGAACATGGAAAAGAGCAGGGGAGAGAAAGAGGGGAGAGCCATGTGGGAGATGGGGAGAGAAGGGACATGGAAAAGAGCAGGGGAGAGCCAGAGAAAAAGGGGACATGGAAAAGAGCAGAGGAGAGCCAGAGAAAGATGGGGAGAGAAAGAGGGGAGATGGAAAAGAGCAGGGGAGAGACAGGCTGCTGGGGAGAAGGAAGGGGAACAAGGGGGATACCCTGACTGGTCAGATGGAGAGACAAAGAGGAGAAATGCTGAATGAAAGGAGGGTGAAAGAGGAAAAATGCTAGAAGGAGGGGCAGAAAGAGGGAAGATGCTAGATGGAAGAGGGGTACAGAGAGAGAGAGAGATGAGTAGAAAGATGGGGGAGAGAAGGAGGGGACATGGAAAATGGCAGGAGAAAGAGAGAGAAGCTGCTGGAGAGAAACTGGGGGAGACCTTAGCTGGTCAAATGGAGAAATGCTGGATGAAAGGAGGGAGAAAGAGGGAAAATGCTGGAAGGAGGGACAGAAAGAGGGAAGACGCTGGATGGAAGGGTATGAAGAGAAAGAGGAAAGCCACTGGTAGGATGGGGGGGGGGGGGGGGAGAGAGAGGACATGCTGAATGGAAAAGGGTAGAGAGATAACTGTCTAGAAGAAAGGGGAGATAGAGGGAGACAATGGATGGATGGATTGGGAGAGGGTAATAGGTGGAAGGATGGAGAGAGAATGAGGGATGACACTGGATGGAAGGGTAGGAGAGAAAGAGGGAAGGTGCTGGATGGAAGGTTAGAGAGAGAGAGAGAGGGGACGCTGGATTCAGAGAGAGGGAGAGACACTGAAAGGATAGGGAGAGAAAGGGGGAGAGGATAGAGTTAATGAAAGACTGGAGAATAAGAGGAAGGGGCATGGGGAGAACAAAAGTGAGGAAAAGATGAAAAGGGATAGGTAGATGAAGTAAAAAGAGGGAAATTAAAGAATGGATAGTAAGAATTAATTAAATCTGGACAGAGAGTGAGACAGAAAAATAAATTGAAGAAAACAAAGAAAAAGGAGAGAAAAATTACAAATGAACAGGAAACCCTGGCAAGAGAGTTAAGAGAAGACAAAGGAATGCAGAATCTTGACTGGGACCAACACAATTAGAAAAAGTAAATGGCTAGACAACAAAGGTACAGAAAATAATTTTATTTTTAATTTAGGATAAAGCAATGTGGTAGCTGTGTTAATGAAGGCTAATAAATGCAAATAAAACATAAATTAGAAAATAAGGTGATACCTTCACTGATTTTTAAAACACTTTTGATTAGTCTTCAGAGACCAGCACTTCCTTCCTCAGGTCAGGAGAGGATGTCCTGACCTGACCTGAGGCAGGAGGATTTGGCCTCTGAAAGTTAATTGAAAAGGGTATTAGACTATTAAATAAAATATTTTCTGAAATAGCAGTGGGATTAAGGTGTGTCAGGGGGTGGAGCCAATACAGAGTAGGGCAGGGCTGGGGCTGTGTACTAAAAATCTCCCTCTCAAAAATTGGGACCCCTTGGCAGCTCTGAATGCGCCCAGATCGGATGAAAGTTCCAGAGCGCGGAGCTGCCTGGAATGAATGGCAGCACCCGCTCAGCTGCCAGTCCAGGACTCCAGTCCAGCCCACCACCACCACGTGCACGCCATGCAGTGCACGTTTTACAGGAGGGTTGCGGAGCGGAGGTGAGGAGCACGAGCCTGGCCCTGGAAGGTTCTTATTCATGATTCAACATTATTTCGAGGCAAGCCCAGCCCAGCAGCAATAGGAGCCGGTAATAAAAATTTAAATACTTTTTTTTTTTCATCATAATTTTTAACATTGTGTGACGTGTGCTGTGTAATTTTTTTTTAAATTGAGCTAGCTGGGGCCTGCCATCTGCCTGGGGCTGGTGGTCACTATTAAAATTTATTGTTGGGGAATTTCTGGGTGGGGATGGGCTCCTCATTGCCCTAGGTAATATGCGTGGGCACTATATATATATATATATATATATATATATATATATATATATATATATATATATATATATATATATATATATATAGTGCCCACCCATATTAGCTCTGGGCCCAGCCAAAATATCAGGTCTGGCTACGCCACTGATCTGTACTAATCTGTCTGTTTTCATTTTACAATAGGTGAATTGATGTTCTAGTGCTCACTGTAGTGTTTAAGATGCTTTCCTTTTCCTTGTGTGACTCGTAGAAATGACTGCTTATGGTATGGTAGAATTGCCCTATAGGTCCTGAGTGTTTTGTATTCTCGGTATGCCTAGTACTGGATTTGGGGGGGGGGGGGGGTGTTAAAAAATGACCGGCCCCGGGTGTCAACTACCCTAGGTACGCCACTGCACCTTCTATACCCTGGATGTGATTGCAACAGGCCTATCTTCGGACACTCTTCTTTTTTGACTTTGATGTTTCTTCCATTCAGTTATTGCTGTTGGACATCCTAAATTTGGACCCTCCCTAGTCCTGCTCTAAAAGTGCCCACAACACGTCCCCTTGTTATTTGGACAAACTGCAGTGTAGGATGTCAAATTCTTCCTTTCAAAAATCACAATTTGGACGTTTTTGGCAGATGGACTTTTTTGGGCATTTTGAGACACCCATGTGCTTTGAAAATGAGCGCCATAGTCATATGTATGCCAGTATTCTGGTCATTCATGCACATTCTTGGTGCTTAAATATTGGCACCCTCTAGAATTAACCCCTATGTACCAGGCAAGCTTTTGTTTTTTTTTCTCCAAGGATAGTACCTTAATTTAGATATTGTTGTAATTTGAAATTAGAATTGTCAGTTTCAGGAGTAGAACATCTTTTAGTTGGTGGGGGGGGGGGGGGGGGGGGGGGGGGGGGAGACTAACTGCCTTGCTTCCCCAATCTCCCTATCGAGATGCTATGTGTGTGGAGCACATATTTGCTCTGGTCCTGGTCCTAGTGGCCCATCTCCTTGTACTGCCAGTGGTTAGTTTTCCATAACAGGGTTCTTTTTTCACAGAGTATTAAACACAAAATCTAAAATATCTGCTAATCCTCTGCAGTGTTCCTTTTCTATTGGCTTTACATCAAAGAGAGGAAGGGCATGAATCCTAGCCAGGACTCAAGCTTGGAAATGTAAGGTCTGACAATAGTGTCTTGAATTAATACTTCTTTCCAGCAGATAGGTTTCTGATGAGGAGACACAGGGGAATTTTACATCTTAGCAAGCTGTGAGAGGATCCCTAGGCACTGCAGCCTCTCTCTCCCCCCCCCCCCCCCCCCACCTTTTTATTATAATGAAATGCTTTTGTAAAAGCAGGATATGAAACAATAACACTATTAACACTGTATAAATAGGCTGTTAGAAAAGTTAGGGGTTCACAATCAAAGCAAAAATACATTTAAAAAATGGCATAACTGGCAGATATATGTATTTCTCACAGAAAAATGTCAAAGCGTATAATCAAACAACAACAAAAAATTCCGTCCAAGCCCGACAATCACCAAAAAGAAGACATTTGTAGAGGGGGCATTTTGTGGACGTGACATGAGTGGAGTTACGTGATGACCATATTTTGGCAATAACGGATAGCAAAACTACTTCCTGAGGCAGAAAAGGAAAATGTCCAGAATTAGACCTGCTTTAAAAGCATCTAGGGTAAGGCTAAACCTGTCTTTGGACCCATGTGTGATTTTGCTGAGTTGGAGAGTGGAGAGGTGGACGTGGAGAGTTGCTGAGTGCTTTGTTTGTTACCTTTGTGTATTTGCCCCAGTCTGAAACTTTTGAACCTCACATTTCCTGCCTTGGGCTCCTCTGTGTCTCACCTCCTCAACTCTTGTCCACATCTGCCAGCCCCCCCCCCAGCCACACCCATCCCTTCCTCTGTATCTGGCCCCCTTTTCCACCAAACCTTCACTATCCCCAAACCCCCATAACTCCCATTATACCTCCCTATCTGCTCTGTCTCTCATTGTTTCTCTCTTGTCCACTCTCAGGGCCCGATGCACAAAGCTTACAATGCTGTTAATGTTTGCTTTAGATTGGTTGTAGCCAGTCTAAAGCAAACATTTTTTAGCCAGCTATGCATAAAGGGGTTTTCCTTGGCTCTAACGTGTGCCGTTAGCAGCTACCGAAAACCTTATTACAAGGAGCTCGTTAGTATTAAAATGAGCATTCCGAGTAATTCACAATCAATTCCGTGCACGGAACACCTACTCTTAACGTACAAAATGTTATTTTTTATTTATTTATTGTATTTGTATACCACATTTTCCCACCATATGACAGGTTCAATGTGGCTTACATATTGCTAAAAAGGCGGTTACAAAATGTAGATTTGTAGAAGTCTAGTACATAATACAAAGTACAATAAACGCTTAGGTTGAATATGTTAGCATATTGTGAGAGAGGTTAATATTATTGTTTTCCATTTCTGAACTTTTCGTGATGTATGGTTTTGTGGAATTAGGCAGATCCAGGGGGGAAAGACTTCTTGAAAAGATGTGTTTTCAGTTTTTTTTCTGAATTGTGGGTAGTTTTCTGTGAGTTTCAGGTCTTTGGGTAGTGAGTTCCAAAGTTGTGTGCCTATAAAGGAGAGGCTGGTGGCATGTGAAGATTTGTATTTTATACCTTTGCAATTGGGGTAGTGAAGGGTTAGGTAGGTTCTTGCTGTTCTTGTCACGTTTCTTAATGGTAGATCGATAAGTTCCGTCATGTAATCTGGTGTGAGTCCGTAGATGATTCTGTGGACTATTGTGCATATTTTGAATGTGATGCGAGCATTAATAGGAAGCCAATGTAAGCTTCTTAGGAGGGGTTTTGTGTTTTCGAAGCGTGTTTTCTGAGATGAGTCTAGCAGGCCGTGTTTTGTGCTGTCTGTAGTTTTCTTATAATTTGATCTTTGCAGCCTACGTTAATACTATTGCAATAGTCTACATGGGTTAACACCATGGTTTGGATCATGTTGTGGAATGAATCCCTGTGAAAGTAAGGTTTTATACATTTGAGCTTCCACATAGTGTGGAACATTTTCTTGGTCGTGTTCTTAGCTTGGCTTTCTAGCGTTAGGTTGCGGTCAACTGGTATTCCTAAGATTTTCAACTGGTCTGAGATTGGGAAGGATGAACCCTGTGTGTTAATTGCCGAGTGGGGAACATTATTGTATTGGGACAAGAGAATGAGACATTGGGTTTTATCTCTATTGAGTTTTAACTTGAATGCCGATACCCAGGATTCCATGATGTTCATGCTGTTTATTATTTCCTTGGTGATTTCTGTAGGGTTCTGTTTGAAGGGAATATAGATGTTGATGTCATCTACGTATAGAAATGGATTGAGGCCTTGTTTGAATAGAGTTTTAGCCAGTGGTGTCATCATTAGGTTGAATAATATAGGTGAGAGCGGTGATCCTTGTGGTACTCCACATTCCGCTTTCCAAGGTGGAGATATATCTGAGTTTGATTTGACTTGGTATGTTCTGGATGTCAGAAATCCCTTGATCCAGGAGAGTACTTTTCCTGTAATTCCTATCTTGTCGAGGATTCTCAGTAGTATGTGGTGGTCGACCATATTGAATGCGCTTGATAGGTCAAACTGGAGTAGGAGGATGTTTTTACACCTTGCTATTTCCTGCTTGAATCTGGTCAGGAGTGTGGCTAGTATTGTTTCTGTACTGTGCTGAGGTCTGAAGCCAGATTGAGATTCGTGCAGTATGTTGAATTCTGTTAGTTGTTTGGCAACTATGCCTTCTGTCAATTTGGTTGTTAGGGGTATGGATGCTATCGGTCTATAATTCGAGGCGTCTTCTACTATTTTTTTTTTTTTTAATTCTCATTTTTATTAAGCTTTTTTAACATACATAATTTCACCTTCATGAATGATAATACACAAATTAGAAATAAAATTTTAAACATATAAGAGAACTAGTAAATTTCAACAAATTATCGACCTCCATATTAAGAAAATCAAAACAAGATGTAAGATTACTTAATTAATCTAAAGGAAATTGTTAACGTATTAATGTCTTTATCCATGAAGCACTTGTCCCGGACACTTCTCTCAAAAGCTGTTAAACAGTATACATATGGGACTATACCACCACCTGAACTTCCTCTCTACTAAGCAAGAATTCCTCTAATTGCTTGGGGTCAAAAAACTGAAATTGTTTAGACTGAAATATAATTCTGCACACACAGGGAAATTTCAATAGGAAACTAGCTCCTATTGCCACAGTTCTAGGGCGCAAGGTCAAAAAGGCCTTGCGCCTCTGTTGAGTCTCTCTTGATAGATCCGGGAATATCCTTATTTTTGATCCCAAGAACATAGAATTTAAATGTCTCAGAGAAAGTCTCAAAACTGCATCCCTATCCATTTCCAATGCGAAAGAGACTAATAAAGTTGCTCTTTTAGTAATAACCTCCAAAGAGGACTCCAAAAAGGATGTCAGATTCATCACTTCTCCACCTTGAGGAAACTTTGATTCAATCTGCAAATAATAAGCTCTAGTTATAGGTGGTAGTGAGGTTTCTGACATACCCAATATTTCGATAAGGTATTTCTTAACCATTTGTACCGGAGTAACCAATGGTGAGCTTGGAAAATTTATTAGTCTCAGATTTAAACGCTTAGACTGGTTTTCAAGATATTCCAACCGCCTTTGAGTAAAATTCTTATCCTTTATCAAAGTTTGTCCCACAAGTTCCATTTTTTGAGTTCTTTCCGTAAGAGATTTTACTGCGGTAGTTTGAAATTCAGTCAATTGCATTTGGGATAGAGCAGTTTCTGATAAAGTTTTAATAGTCTCAGCATTTTTACTAATTGCAGCTTGTAGAGAGGTATGGGCAGTGAAAGTCAAGTCCCAGAGTGACTCAAGCGTCACTACGGCTGGTTTTTTCATTTTCTCCAAGTTCAAATCGGGAAGGGGTGCTTTGGCAGCATTTTCCAAAATACTCACGGTCTGTAACGACAGCATAGAAACCGGAATCACCTCTGATACTTTCAGGCTGCCAGCACTTTGTTCTCCCTCAATCTGCCGCCGGCTCCCTCCCTGCTCGGTCTGTAAGCCACCTCGGATCAGATCGTCAGGACTCAGCAGCAGACAACCACTTCCCGGTTGTGGAGGAGCCGCACGTTCGACGGGGCTAAGGGAAGCCCCGTCTATACTGTCGGCCGACGTCAATACGTTGGCCACAGCTCCAGGAGTTGAAGTTTGTCCGGGACCTGGCGCGATTCCAAAATCCTCCATTTTTGCCTGACGAAGTTGGCTTGACCCGCCAGGGAGAGAGGGAATCTCCCTGACTTTGCCTCTCCTTTTCCCCATCTCAAGGGTCAGGTAAGGAGCGAACTTGTTCGGCGTTTAAGGAGAAGTATGGATCGCGTCTAGCTGTGCTTCTCACACAGCCGCCATCTTGAATCTCCAGATCGTCTTCTACTATTTTTTGGTGTCTTTTGGGATGGGAGTTAGTAGGATATTTCCTCTGTCCTATGGGAATAGGACTCTTTTGAATAGATAATTAAGGTGGTCTGTGAGTTCTGTCACATATGATTAGGGTTTTTTTTCATTATATAGTTGGGGCAGGTGTCTAGTTGGCAGTGGGTGGAGGAGAATTTTCTGAGTGCATGAGCTATTATTTCAGTGCTTAAATGAGTAAAGTTATTCCAAATACGGTCTGCTGGGTATTCCCTTGGGTTTGGATCTAGTTCGTTTATGAAAGTTTCTGTATTAATATTTCCCTGATGCAGATTCTTGCGTAGATTGGTAATTTTTTCTTCAAAGTATTTGGCAAGATTGTCTGAATGTGGGAGGATTGCATTCGGTGTAGTTACCATTTTGCTGTTAAGTAAGTTGTTTATTAGTTTGTGTCTTTGTGCCTATTTGTTTCTTTCCAGGCCTTTAGTGATTGTTTGTTTTTGTTTTTTTTTCCAGTTTTGTTCTAATTTTCTAGTTTGCGTTTTTAGAATTTTTAGTTCTTCGTTAAACCAGAGTATATTACTGCATTTTTATGCTGATTTTGTACGTATGGGCGCTATTTTGTTGAGGATTTCGTTGCATCGTTCATCCCAAATAGTAAAGAAGTCAGTTGAATCGGTTATTGGTGCCCAGTTGTTATCGTATATTTCTTGCCAAAATGTTTTGGGGTCTATTTTACCTCTTGTTTTATATAAGTCCTGTTGATATGTTTGGGGAAGACCTTTCTTCTTTCAGTATAAGGTCATTGTTAATTTAAAGTGGGCAGCAGTCTTCTAGAAGGGAAGGGAATGGGACTTGATATACTGCCTTTCTGAGGTTTTATTGCAACTACATTCAAAGTGGTTTACATATATTCAGGTACTTATTTTGTACCAGGGGAAATGGAGGGTTAAGTGACTTGCCCAGAGTCACAAGGAGCTGCAGTGGGAATCAAACTCAGTTCCCCAGGATCAAAGTCCACTGCACTAACCACTAGGCTACTCCTCCACTGTATAGTAGTATAAGGAGACTGCCCCCCATAAGGTAGGTGCTCAAGTGCATGGACCCTCCAACCCCCCCCCCCCCGGAACATTTTGGCATCCCTGATGTTTCAGTGGACCACCTCCTGACCTCCCCCCCCCCCAGTGCCTTCTGACCCCCAGTGCAAAGAGCCCCTGGCAGTCCAGTGGACCCTGATACCCTCACACCTCCTTGTGCCTCTCAACCCCCTGCAAAAAAATCCATGGTGGTCTCAGTGAATTCCAATTCCTCCCTGAACCCCCTTCCAGCTCCTCCCTAGCCTCCCAACTCCCGCAAAAAATCCCTGGTGGCCCCAGTAGACCCAACGCCCCACTGAACCCCCACAACTCTCTCACCTCCAAGCAAGAGTTTGCAAACCCAGAACCCCCTCCCAGCCCCCAAGGCAAAAATGTCCCTGGTGGTCTAGTGACCCCGTCCCCTCATCTTGATCCTCCGTACCTGGAAAAAGATGGAGGCAGGAGGGCAGAGGAACACCTCCTACCTTCCTGCCTCAGGCCCACCCTGTGTAAAATGGTGGCACCCACATGAATAAAAAATCATATCAATCCATGAAACATGAAGGTTGTATGTGATATCCAGGAGGAGATTGTGGATGTGTTTGCCCACTACCCAGGCTCCACCTATGATGCCTACATCATTCAGCATTCAGGAATCTACCGCAGGTTGACCAAGGGGAGATCACCAGCTGCTCGCATCCTAGTGTATAATTATACTACAGCAAGAGGCCCTCACTGGATGCCCACCGGAAGGGTGGAAGGCCAGATTTTAGGACTCAGGCTGTAAAAATACCAGCTAGGTTTAAAAATCTATGACTGGCTGAGCAAGGACTTGCTTTTCCTGCAAGTTAATATGCGTTCTAGTTTAAGATCTATCCACTGGAATAGTGGTGGGCCAAGCTACATAGCTTTGTACAGCTGAAAAGCACTGACTAGGCCTGATAATCTACTAATGGCCTTATAGATGAGTCTTAACAAAATCAGGTACAAATTGAATGTAGCACTTATGAAAATGGAGTTTGTCTTTCTATAAGATGAAACTTAGATCATAAGATGATTAAAAAAAAAAAAAGAGGAAGTGAAACTGATATGCTAAAAATAAGATGTTCTGGCAGAAGAGAAAACATGTTGACAAAAGAGGAAATTGCGAAATAACTTGCAATAGCTAGAACGGAAGCACCTGGCCGGATAGGAAAATATGATCTCAGAAATTGAGAAATATTAGAAAAAAGGTACCTCACATAGACTTCTATTGGGATCTGTGGCTATAAAAGAGATAACATTTGAGCGAGAGTTGGAGTCCTTCCCCCAACGCTTTCTCGGACAGCAGAGCCCTATGCGATTGAAACCAGAATCTGTTTGATGTCTGTACTTAATTGAAAAACTTGGTAAGAATAAAGCCTTCTCTCTGAAATCTATCTCTGTCTTTATTTTCAAGTATTCTTCATCTTTCATTGATACTACAAACTAAGCCACGCACACAACTAACACTCAATGTCTATATAAATTACTGTTGCATTTTAATAGAATACATGTACAGTAGCTACATAGATGACCAATGATTCACCTAGATCCTGATAGACAGAAGGCCATGGCCATGGACAGTATCCTAGACTTACGCCTTCTGATATCTACACAACAGAGATATCACTGGGATGGAATATCAAAAGGATATAGGCAGGCGGCCCAACACATAGTGGAAGCACAGTCCCTTTGTCCCTGGAGGAGGGTATTCCTAGGGCGCAAAGAGGGCCTTTAAAATTTACAACTAGGTAGGCAGTACAGGGTATAAGTGCATATTGTTTGCCCCTTGGAAGTAAAGAGATTGGCATAGCGTGCCATGATGTCCTTGACAAGGAGCTCAATCTCTGCATCATGCAAATTGCACTTCCTGCTCAGGCCTTCTTTTTAGATGCCATAGCAATTGTGGGACGTGGAGGGTTGAAAATCCCAAAATTTATGTCTTTATAGGGCATTCTAGATGTTTCAACTGCGGCCACTTAGATGTTTGGGAGATGGATGTTTTTTTGTTTGATAATGACTCACACATGAAAACATTTTGGGAAGAGTGATGTCTAAATCACAGGATTTAGACCCATTTTCGACCCTTAACGATGCCTTAATGTTGCTAAGGGGAAGGTGGCTTCTCATTTGCTTGCAATCTTCCACAACTGGAAAACTAACTTATTTGATTCTCCATTCTGTCTTTGCAGCATCGGGCAGATGAACCCTTGAAGAGCCATGAGCCAGCTGGAGCCCACTTTTGCCACTGTGTCCAGGTAAGCAGAGACCTCTGATCCTACTCTTTCCCTTCTGATAGGGAGATGACGTGAGACCTGGTCTGCCTTATGTTTCTGTTAATAAAAGACTCATTGCTTTCTGCAGGACCTGGCTACTGGACAAAATACAACACAGGCACATGTTAGCAGGAACACTAAGGATAGAAGCGCTATAGAAATGATAAGTAGTAGTAGTAGTAGTAGTAGAAGTGGATTGTGATACAAATTGTATAAATGCTTATTGATTTTAAAACTGATGTTTTGGGGCTGTGGGATATGTGCAGCTGTGAATGTTGTGGAGACACTCATTTGTGGCTGCCTCCCTGGCCAGCTGGGAAGGGGAGGATTTCCTGGGAATGGTTCTGTGCACCATGTTTTCCACAGGTCTGAGGTCATAGAGGCAGCCCAAACGCAACCTTCCCCTTCTTTCTCTGTTAGTACCTCCTGCTGTCCTTGAATTTGGGGCAGGAACAAAAAGAAAAATGATATCTTCCTCTCCCTGCCGGCGCCCACCCTTCCTCGCTTCTTTTCTTACCAGGCCACCTGCCAGACTTGCTACCTCCCTAAGGCTCCTTCCCCAGCAGTTCCAAGCACTGGAAAAAAAAAAAGAGCTGCCAGTATAGAGCCACGTGCTGCAACATTCACTTATAGGCTCACAGCCAGGCTCTGGTGGAACCTCCCCCTGTGACACACTTCCTGCTGCTGTTCCGGCAGAGCCTGGCTGTGAGCCTGTAAGTGAGTGAGACTACTGTAATGCCCTGTTCACTGGTCAAACCAAAAAGAGTTTGCATCAACTCCAACTAATTCAGAATGCTGCAGCATGACTGATAGAAAGCTGCAAGTGGCATGACCACATCACACCCTTCCATCAAAAACTACACAGGCTACCAGTACCTTGCAGGGCTAAATTTAAAACTCTATGTTTGAATTTCAAGTTGCTCAGACAACATGGGCCAGAGTTCTTAATGAATAAGTTAGTTCTTTACACACCTTTGAGACACTAAGGTCCTCTCAAAGATCATCACTATCTGTCCCCTCATCAAAAGACATTGTACAATGTGATATCCACCAGCGAGCCTTAACATAAGAATGTAAGAATATATTGGGTCAGACCAATGATCCATTTAGCCCAGTATCCTGCTTCCAGCAGTGTCTAATCCAGGTCACCTGGCAAAAACCCAATTAGTAGCACCATTCCATGCTACCAATCCCAGGGCAAGCAGTGGCTTCCCCCATGTCCATCTCAATAACAGACTATGGACTTTTCCTCCAGGAAACTGTCCAAACCCTTTTTTAACCGCTGTTACCACATCCTCTAGTAACGACTTCCAGAGCTTACCTATTCTTTCGGTGAAGAATATTTCCTCCAACTTGTTTTAAAAGTATTTCCATGCAATTTCATTGAGTGTCCCCTGGTCTTCATACTTTTTGAATGAGTGAAAAATTGATTCACCTCCACCCGTTCCACACCACTCAGGATTTTGTAAACCTTAATGATATCCCCCCTCAGCTGTCTTTTCCAAGCTGACGAGTCCTAACCTCTTTATCCTAGTGTGGAGGAGCAGCCTACTGGTTAGTGCAGCAGACTTTGATCCTGGGAAACTGGGTTTGATTCCTACTACAGCTTCTTGTGATTCTGGGCAAGTCACTTAACCCTTTATTGCCCCAGGCACAAATAAGTACCTGTGCATAATATGTAAACTCCTTTGAATGTAGTTACAAAAACCACAGAAAGGTGGTATATCAAGCCCCTTTCCCTTTCCTCATATGGGAGCAGTTCCATCCCTTCTATTATTTTGGTCACTCTTTCAACCTTTTCTAATTCCACTCTATCTTTTTTGAGATACGGTGAC
Organism: Microcaecilia unicolor; assembly: GCF_901765095.1. Classification (NCBI taxonomy): domain Eukaryota; kingdom Metazoa; phylum Chordata; class Amphibia; order Gymnophiona; family Siphonopidae; genus Microcaecilia; species Microcaecilia unicolor. Next base: position 18,472 of record NW_021963167.1, on the reverse strand, counting down.
CAGAACTGAACACAACACACAAGGTGTGGTTGCACCATGGAGCAATACAGAAGCATGATAATATTTTTGGTCTTATTTTGCATCCCTTTCCTAATAATTCTTAGCAACCCGTTTGCTTGTTTAGCTGCCACCGCACACTGGACAGAAGATTTCAGAGTAATGTCTACAATGACACCTAGGTCTTCTTCTTGAGTGCTGGCTCCTAAAGTGGACCCTAGCATCAGATAACTATGATTCGGCTTATTCTTCCAAATGTGCATCACTTTGCATTTGTCTATATTAAATTTCATTTGCCATTTGGATGCCCAGTCTTCCAGTTTCCTAAGGTCTTCCTGCAATTTTTCACATCTGCATGTGTTTTAACAACTTTATGTTAAACTGTACTTGCTGTACACTGCCTTGGGTGAATCTCTTCGTAAAGGTGGTTAGCAAATCCCAATAAATAAATGAATAAAATAAATGTCTGTGGTACTTACATCAGGCCCTGAGGCACTCCCTTATGCGCCGGATTAGGTCGGGATCTTCTCGGCATATGCGCCTGTACCGGCGCCAGAGCAACTCAATTTCCCAGATGCCAAAGTGTCTGCAAAGCACAAGTTGGTGGAGACAGGGTTCAGGTGATGGGGCTTTTCAGTGTGACGTAACTAGATTGGACATGACATGTTGTGCAATGCTCCTCATAGAGCCTGGAACCGATGGCAACAGCCAGATGGTGGTGGGGAGGGGGGTCTGAGGGCCCTGAGGGGGTGGATATGCAGTACAGGGACAGATGTTGTGGGAAGTGAAGTGGCCATGGGGACAGAGGACTGGGAGGTGGGGATGGGCAGTGGGGTAAGGCAAATATGCCTTTGGGTGGCTGCATGCCATATTGCCAGCAGCTGACAATGTTACCATCAGCATGCAGGGGGGGGGGGGGGGAGAGAGAGGTCCAGATATGGGCAGTCCCTCATTTCAGCATTTTATGCTTAGTGGAGGGGGCCCCATGATTACTTCTCATTGGACACTCTGGACATTCTGATTTCAGCAATGTTTTGTTACTTTGTACAATGACAACTGTAGGAACTTCACTGTATATGATCCTGCCTATGTATGGTGCTTGCACATGAGTGGTGATGTGATCTTAGGGGGCAATGCTTCATACTCACCTTTCCAGGCTGCTCCTTATGGATCTCCTTGCCGTCATGGTGACATTGTGGGGTGGCAGGTGACAATCTCTCAGGCACAGGAGGACCAGGAGCTCTGAGTCTGGCACAGAAAATTTTGGCTCTCTGCGTAGAGATATTGTTGTGCAAACTGAGGAATGTTCCTCCACGTGCAGAGGTATATATGCACGATTTGCATGTGGAGGGAGCATCCTGTTGTTGCTGCGGACATTTTCTTGATGCAGGGACCAGTACTGCTGCTGCATGTTTTGCATAGTGTGTTTCTGATTAGCGGAGATGTTTTATCAAAACGTCATGATGTTTGCAGTACATCAAAAAAATTTTTTTGTGTATTTTTGAATATCAGTAAATGTCTATTTACTTCTTCCATTATGGATTTGATTATTTACACTTTTTCTGATAAACATTTTTTGACTATTTGGACAGCATATCGAAAATGCCCCTGTTAATCAACCAAACCAGCTTGTCTGAGACACTAACTGATTGGAATTGACGATAGAATTAAAGGTGCTTGCTATACTACATCTCTTGAATCATCTTTTTGTTGTTGCCACACACTCTTTGGTTTGCTACTCAAAATATCGATCAGCTAGTTTAGTTTTGTGGATACAGATCCATTTGGTCCTATTTCTAGAGTAAGGATTCGTAACCTGGGGTCCATGGATATATTTCAGAGGGTCTCTGAACTTGGATGGGAAAAAAAATTACAGCTTTATTTTCGGTAACCTGTAATTGAAATTCAGCTTTACATTTATTTAGTTTTATTTTTTGAGACTTGCTATACCACCATTTCTAGCAAGTAGTTCACAGCAGTTTACGATAAAAGGTAATAACATAGAACATGTAGAAAGAGAACTATATTCAAAAGAAATAACAAGACAATAATATTTAATTAATTAATTTATTTATGCATTCTTGTATCCCACTATTATCCAAACATAAGTTTCTGTTCAAAGTGGCTTACAATTTATATTTTGGTGGCGTTACAATTGTGTTGTGCAATGTGGAGAAGGTATTTCTTGTTCATGTGGTTTTTCATAGAGTTTTTGAAGAGATAGGTTTGAAGAAGAAAAGGTAGTGTTAGCTTTTGTGTTCAATTGTAGTGTTTTGGTGATAGATTAGAGGCAACAGGGACTTGGTCTTTGGTCACAGTGAAAAGGCCAAGAGCAACCTGAATGTAAGCAGTAAAGTAATTTATGGTATGTAGACTCCAAAAATGTTTGTAAGCTTCAACAAAAGACCCTATCTAAAATTATTATACCTAAAAAAGTAAAACCAGAGTACATTTGGTTGTGTGACGTAACTTTTTTTTCTCTGAAAGTAAAATCGATTATGGTCAACAAATATTTTGACAGCTGTATTTGAGCTTAACTGGATTCCTTTGTAATGCAATATATACATTTGGTTCACAAAATTATCTGCGGCAAAGCGCCTGGATACATGACAGACTTAATCAACTTACCAACCAGAAACGCATCTGATTTAACATGAACATATCTAAATCTACACTACCCAAGCGTAAAGGACTTAAATACAAATCTACCTATGCATCCAGCTTCTCCTACATACACAACTGTGGAACGCGCTACCAATCGCCTTGAAAACGACGTATGACCACCTAAACTTCCGGAAAATACAAAAAACCACCCTGTTTAAAAAGGCATACCCTCCCGATCCAACTTAAATGCCTGACCTTGGCTTCACAAGAAAACTAAAGCATGTAATGAACATAACTCTACTCTTCCGCTCTACGATTCTTATTGTGGCTCTGCCATATAAACTTCATCTTACCACAACATCACATTGTATTTGTTCACACCGGAACCTGTAAACGCCATTCAGGTACTATATAAGCCACATTGATCCTGCAAATAGGTGGGAAAATGTGGGATACATATTATGCATTTAAATACATTTTTTTCTGAGAAAAGGTCTGTAGGTTTCACCAGAATCTCAAATGGATCCCCATTCTAGAGGGACAAGAGATAGGACCCAACCTAGGTGTTGATTAATTTGCCTGTTCTAAAAGGGGAAAGAGCACTGGGAACAGAGACCATAAAGGGGCCAGGGGCTGACGTAGAAAGCTAATGCAAGCTGAAGTACGCAGTTATGGCAGGGTGTATACACACATTACTGACCACACAATACAGTAGGGGGTTGAGTGTGGGAGTTAACTTGCATGTACACATGGAGGGGCATAATCGAAAGTGACCCCCGAGTTTTGCTGAGGACGTCCTCGCAAAACATCCCAGTGGAGGGGCGGGGAAACCCGTATTATCAAAACAAGATGGATGTCCACCTTTCGTTTCAATAATACGGTCGGGGCTGCCCATATCTTGACATTTAGGTCATCCTTAGAGATGGTCGTCCCTAGACTTGGTCGTTTCTGATTTTCGGCGATAATGGAAACCAAGGACGCCCATCTCAGAAACGACCAAGTGCAAGCCTTTGGTCATGGGAGGAGCCAGCATTTGTAGTGCACTGGTCCCCCTGACATTCCAGGACACCAACTGGGCACCCTAGGGGGCACTGCAGTGGACTTCATAAATTGCTCACAGGTACACAGCTCCCTTACCTTGTGTGCTGAGCCCCCCCAACTCCCCCCAAACCCACTACCCACAAATGTACACCACTACCATATCCATTACGGGTGAAGGGGGGCACCTAAATGTGGGTACAGTGGGTTTTGGAGGGCTCACATTTACCACCACAAGTGTAACAAGTGGGGGGGGATGGGCCTGGGTCCGCCTGCCTGATGTGCACTGCACCCACTAAAACTGCTCCAGGGACCTGCATACTGCTGTGATGGACCTGAGTATGACATTTGAGGCTGGCACAAAAGATTTTTAAAGATTTGTTTTGAGGGTGGGAGGGGGTTAGTAACCACTGGGGGAGTAAGGGGAGGTCATCCCTGATTCTCTCCAGTGGTCATCTGGTCAGTTCGGGCACCTTTTTGTGCCTTTGTTTTAGAAAAACAGGACCAGGTAAAGTTGTCCAAGTGCTCGTCAGGGACGCCTTTTTTTTTTCCATTATGGGTCGAGGACGCCCATGTGTTAGGCACGCCCAAGTCCCACCTTCGCTACGCCTCTGACAGGCCTCTGTGAACTTTGGTCGTCTCTGTGACGGAAAGCAGTTGGGGACGCCCAAAATTGGCTTTGATTATGCCGATTTGGGCGACCCTGTGAGAAGGACGCCCATCTTCCGATTTGTGTCGAAAGATGGGCATCCTTATTCCTTCTCTTTTGAAAATGCGCCTGATAGGCACACATTGCATTAAAATTAGGGCTGCATTTTGATTAAAATTTGTATTCACGATTAATTGTGTTGTCAAAAAATTTTCATAATGATTAATTGCGCAATTAAAGGTATTTTATTTATTTATTTTCCACTGCAGTTCCTTGTGACTCTGGGCAAGTCACTTAACAGTCCGTTGCCTCAGGTACAAAATAAGTACCTGTATACCTGTACAAGAACTAAAAGAAGATGTGGCACGACTAAGAAACATCTGGGACAACCAGAAATTTGACCCAGAGACGCAGGTCAAAACATTGAGGACTTCCAGCAAAGGGAGAGAAGATCTTGGGCGGACAGAGCACAGCTGGAAGCAGGTCACCAAGTCCCACAAGATCAATCCTCCAACTCCACCTGCTTTTCAGCTAAAGAATCGTTTCAAAGCCCTGGAGGTAGAAGAGCTAGAAACATCTAAAAAACAGGAGGAAACAATGACCAAAAATGCCATCACAGCCGGACAATTGGCCCAAAGAAAGTGAAAGGTAGTGGTGGTTGGAGATTCACTTCTCAGGTGTACCGAAGCACCCATCAGCCGGCCAGATATGTTGTCCAGAGAGGTGTGATGTCTGCCTGGTGCCAAGATTCGTGATATTGTTGAAAGATTGCCTAGACTCATCAAGCTTACGGACCACGCTCCTATGCTTCTCATCCATGTTGGCACAAATGATACAGCTAAGTATCCTACTGAACACATCATATGAGACTTCGTGGCTTTGGGTCAGAGGGTGAAGTATCTAGGTGCGCAGGCGGCGTTCTCATCGATCCTCCCTGTCAAAGGTAAAGGTCGAATGAGAGAAGCTCGCATCTTGGAGATAAATGTGTGGCTGTGTGGTTGGTGCCGACGAGAGTGCTTTGATTTCGTAGACCAAGGGATGATTTTCAGAGAGGTACTGAGCGGTGATGGTGTCCATCTGTCAAGGAAGGGAAGGAGTGTCTTCAGCAGCAGGCTGGCTAAAGTACTAAAGAGGGCTTTAAACTAAAATTGATTGGGATGGGTATAAAAGGCCACGAAGCCATAATTAACCCCAAGGAAGGTAGTACATCTAATGCCTCTATAGAAGTGAATAAAAAGAGGAAAATCTGGAGAGCCTTGTATACCAATGCCCGTAGTATGGGAAACAAACTTCTGGATCTTGAGGCTACAATGATGAAGCGGACATGGATTTAGTTGCAGTCACGGAAACGTGGTTCACTGAGAACCATGACTGAGATGTTGCTATACCTGGCTATAATCTATTCAGGAAGGACAGAGTAGGAAAAAAGGGTGGAGGTGTGGCATTATATGCTAAGAATGATATCCAAGTGACGGAACTGCAGGACATGTGGGTATGGAAGAAGCGCTGTGGGTTAAACTGGAAAGAGGGAAAGGAAAATGTATCTATATCTGAGTGATATACATACCACCTTCACAGTCGGAGGAAATGGACAGGGACTTAATTGAAGACACCGTAAGATAGCTAGGAAAGGGGAAGTATTACTGATAGGTGACTTCAATATGCCGGATGTTGATTGGGGTGTCCCAGCTGCGGGGTCGTCTAGAAGCAAAGAGATCTTAGATTCCCTACAGGAAGAATTGTTCCAGCAGTGGGTGATGGAACTGATGTGGGATGGAACTGTTCCAGACCTGGTGCTTAAAATGTATGGCAATGAAAGCCATAGAGTGGGGGAACTTATTAGCATGGGCTACTGTTAAATCAAATTATTTTACCAGAAGCACAGGGTCTCATTGTATAAGTGGGACTCTATGCTAAAATAACCCGACATGTAAAATAACCCAACTTAACAGTAGCCCATGCTAATAACTTCCCCCTAATTATTCCTCTACAAAGCACAGAAGGAAATGGTGGCTTTTAACATAGTTACAACAGAAGAAATTTTTCGCCAGCTCTGGTGCAGTGTAGAAGGGTTGGTCGAGAGGATTGGGCATCAGTTTTTGGTGTTTAAAAAACAGTTTTGATTGTTTTTCAGTGACCAGAACAATTGCCTGCAACCAGGGCCGCCGAGAGGTGGAGGCAGGGAGGACAAAATTCCCCAGGCCTGGGCCTCCAAGGGGGGCCCGGCACCGAGGTTAGGCCGTAGGCGCTGTAGTCCCCGGTCTCACCTGCCTGCCTTCTCGGCTCTGGACCCCCCTTGGGCCTTCCCTCCCTGTGTCCCACCCTCGTGGAAACCGGAAGTTACATCAGACGAGGGTTGGACACAGGGAGGGAAGACCAGAAGAGAGGTGACCTGCGACTGCCACTTTGAATGCAGGAGGCCCGGAGCCGTGGAGGCAGGCAGGTGAGACCGGGGACTGCAGCGGGGGGAGAGCAATGGGGGGGGGCGGCAGCAGCGGGGGGGGGGGGGGGGGGGTTGGGGCGGCTTTGCCCGGGCTCGGCCTAGTCTCTCGGCGGCCCTGCCTGCAACTTAAAAAGACAGACAATAGGTAATGGCTCATGTGGATAGATCTGTACAAAAATGAAAGTGCCAGAACACACCTGCACTTGTTGTTCTGCAGATAAATATCAGCCTTGCAAAATTTTTATGTGTAAGCATTTTTTGCAAGGTAATATTTATGTGCTAAATAACAGGCATGGGGTGTGCTAGTACTTCATTTTGTTTGGACATACGCACAATGAGCTGCCCTTACCACAGAACCTTTCTGTATATGTGTCTGGAAGGCTTTCCCTCATTCACACCTACGTTCTATATACTTAAAATCAGCATTACATTAGCTTCCTGCATCCCCCAGTTTTAATTTTGCAGTAGAACCTGCACACTCAGCCACCCGCTCATGGCTCTACTGTGTGGCTTTCTGCATGGACCCCTGAGAGAGTGGAAAGGAGTGTGGGTGTGGCACAGAAGACCTGTCTGTCTACTAAGAGAGTGTGAAAGGAGGAAAAGGCAGGGTATAATTCATGCCTAAAAGCAAAGTAATATCCTGGAAGAGAGACTGCTGATCAGCATAAAGGAGAATAAAGGCACAATAGAGGAGAGTAAGGATTGTTACATCTGCCAGTCTGTAAAGAGGTGTGAAAGATGTAAGAGTATGAAGTAAAGGGCATTACTTAGAGGAGACCAAGCAGTGAATCCTTCTGAAACTTTTGATTTTTGTTGTATCTACTGTTGGTTTCATGTGTTGTTACATTAGGTGGAAGTTATCAACCCGGGCTACTGTTAAGCAGGGCCGCCATGAAGGGGGGTGGCATGGGGGCAAAATTCCCCAGGCCTAGCCTCCAAGGGGGGAGGGGCTGGGCTCAGGCACAGTGCTGGCAAGCTTCTTCCTATCTGCTTCTGGGTCTGTCCTCTCCTGCTCCTGCGTGTGGCCCAGGACCCAGATGATTGCATTAACGTGATAGCGCATTAATGCAATCATCCAGGTCCCAACTCCCGGCATGGACAGGAGCAGCACAGGAGAGGACAGAGTGAGAAAGCAGACAGAAAGGTGCAAGGGCGGCAGCAGCCCGAGTGTGTGGGAATGGGGGTGTGGCAGTAGCAGCCCAGGTGGGGGGGGGGGGGGGGGGGGTGTTCTCACATGCACCTGCACTCACAGCGGTCCAGTCCTGCCCTGGGCCTGGCTTTGTCTCTTGGCAGCCTGCTATTAAGTTAGGTTATTTTACCATGTCAGGTTGTTTTAGTGTAAGAGGTCCCCATACCCACGAGCTGACCTTACCCTACAATTTACCAGATCTGAAATAATGAAAGTCACAGGGCCAAGAGTTACCTCAAGTAAGGTGCCCTGGAATTGGAGATCCACCTCATAAAAAAAGAACCTCCTCCTTCTCTCTCAAAGAAAGAAGGAGGAATATTTGAAATCAGTTTGGTGCTTGAAGTGAATTTAGTGCAGACAAAGAAAAGGTGTTACACTCTCCAGCTTATTTTCAAAAGTGATAGCCGGCCATCTTCTGACACAAATCGGGAGATGGCCGGCCATCTCCTAAAACCGGCCAAATCGGTATAATCGAAAGCCGATTTTTGGACACACTCGCCGGCATTCCATCATGGAGGCGGCTAAACTTTAAGGGGGCGTGTCGGCAGGGTAGTGAAGGCGGGATGGGTGTGCTTACGAGATGGCCGGCTTCAGCTGATAATGGAAAAAAGAAAACCGGCGATGACGAGCATTTGGCCGGTTTACTTGGTCTATTTATTTTCACGACCAAGTCTCAAAAAGATGCCCAAACTGACCAGATGACCACCGGAAGGAATCGGGGATGACCTCCCCATACTCCTCCAGTGGTCACCAACCCCCTCCCACCCAAAAAAAAACTTTAAAACATTCCTTCCTAGGAGGGGAAGCCAGTCGGCCAGCTCGTAAAAAAAAAAAAGGATCTTGCTGATCAGTTATGTTATGACTTACTTGTTCTGGAGTGCTGTATTTTGTGATACTGTTTTGAGAAATGTTCAAGAAAGACTTCATACAAATTAAAAAAGTCCCTGCCATTCATTTTCCTTAATAGCCGTCTTTCTCCCCAAACAGGGAAATCAAAACAGTTTTTGCTCACAGTTTTTTAGTAGTAACAGTGGGATTTGAACCAGCCACCTCTGTATTACAAGAGCCATGATGTAACCACTTGGCCACAGCTCCACTTACTTGGCTGTCCCTCTCTTTTGATTATACCCCTTCAGTATCTCTCAGCCATCACAGTGCGTTAAGCTGTCTGTGAGTGGCTGAGAGAGACCTGGGGGGTATAATCAAAAGGGAGGGAACCCAAGTAAGTGGAGCTGTGGCCAGTGGTTACATCACTGGTCTTGTAATGTAGAGGTGGCTGGTTCAAATCCCACTGTTACTACAAAAAAAGCAGTGTGCAAAAACTTTTGATTTCCCTGTTCAGAGAGAAAGAGGAGGCCATCAAGGGAAAATGCACGGCAGGGACTTTTTTCATTTGTATGAAGTCTTTCTTGAACATTTCTCAAAACAGTATCACAAAATACAGCACTCCTGAACAAGTAAGTCATAACATAACTGATCAGCAAGATCTAAACATCCAGAAGTACCAGTGTACTAGGAATGCTGGCCCCTCCCACGGCCAAATGCCTTGGATTTGGCCAGGTTTGAGATGGCCGGTTCCAGTTTCCATTATCGCTGAAAAACAAAGTCGGCCATCTCAAACCCGGCGATCTGTGGCATTTGGCCGGCCCCAACCGTATTATCGAAACAAAAGTTGGCCGGCCATCTTTTTCGATAATACGGTTCCAGCCAGCTGTTGCGGCGCCGCCAAAATAGATGCCGGCGATCGATTTCGCCGGCGCCGTTTGATTATGCCCTCTCTGTTAAATATAGATATTAGGATGAGCTGGTATGGTAATAAAAAGTCAAAAGATATAGATATAACTAAAAATTTATTTAAATAAGATGTTATGAAGATTTAAGTTTAAATTAACTGAACTCTTTGAAACTGTTCAACACACTAAAAAAGGTCCAAAATACAAGGTAGAAAATCTTATAAACTTATTTTTAAGCATCAAGTCCCTTTTTAATAAATTCAGCTGCATTTCACAGTAATCCCCAAATTCTATAAAAGTCACTAAAAATTGCATGTGCAAATTTGGGTATTTGCCCAATTTGTGCAGGTAATTTAATTTAATAATGAACCAACTAGCACTGATAATTGAGATTTTAACAAGCAGTTAGTGGTGCTAATTGGATTTAATTACAATTTATGTGTGTAAATTTAAACATGGGATCTGCTCTTAAATTTTATGTGTGTATCCAAAAAGGGGGTGCGGCTATGGGAGGGTCGACATCTGTCCAATGTCTGCCTCTCCATTTTCAAAAGTACCGACCACTCTTATAAATAAGCCATTTTGACAGTTATAAAGAAGTATTTCACTGCCAAAATTGTGAAAGCACATAATATCTCCATCCTCTATAAAACTCTCAAAATTCTCACCACTTTTCACTCCACTTATTTCATTCCTAAGCAAATGCCATGCTCAGTCATTATCAATGCACTTTGAGAAGAAATCAACACTTTGCGTGAAAGACTCCCATCTTTGACTACATCTCAGTTATCCTCCGCCTACTCGCCTCTAACTATACCTCAGCCATCTTCCCTTAGCTCACATCTGAGGTCTGTTCCTGCAGTACTATGATTCAATTCACCCAACCATCCCTCTCTGAGCCTAGCAAACTATTAAGCAGTTAAACACTACAACTTTGCTGAAAGATCCTATTCCATCTTCCTTAATTAAATGTTACCTTGACTTTCTACTTCCCTTAATCTATTTGATGGTCTCCCTCAGTGAAACTCTGGGCTTAGTACCAGACTATTGGAAAACTGCCATTCTGCATCCTAAAATTAAAGATACCCCGGCCTTGCTTATGGACCTCAAGAATTAACATCCTATCACAATCTCCTCTTCATTTCCAAGATTCTAGAGTCTGTAATGCACTCGCAACTTGTCAACTTCATTACCAAAACGCAAGTCCTACATCCTAATTAGACGGCATTCCGCCAAAACACAGTACAGAGACCACTCAGGCATTAGCTCTTTCATCTGTCAATCCCTCGATCAGGCCAAAATCTTCTACTATTCCTTGATCTTCTGCTGCCTTTGACTTGATTGATCATCACATTCTTCTACACCACTTCAGTCTATTGGACTTACAGGAACAGTGCTGGTCTGGCTCTCCTCATATTCAATCGCATCTACATAGTACACTATGACGTCTCTCTTTCCATACCTTTCAGCCCTAGTTCAGGAGTTGCACAAGATTCCATCCTGTCCCCAATTTTAACACTTTTCTGGCCCCTTTGCTGACAATCACTTGGCATGACCATGTACGTCTATGCAGATGACATCCAGGTGCTCATCACTTTAGATATCGTTCTCCCCCTTGAACATTCAACTGTCAATCAATAGAAATCAAACAAAATAAAACATGGAAAAGAAAATAAGATGATACCTTTTTTATTGGACATAACTTAATACATTTCTTGATTAGCTTTCGAAGGTTGCCCTTCTTCGTCAGATCGGAAATAAGCAAATGTGCTAGCTGACAGTGTATAAGTGAAAACATTCAAGCATTACTATGACAGTCTGACAGGGGGGGGGGTGGGGGGTGGGTCGGAGGTATGCATGGGAACATCAAAGCATATCATTGATATTCTAACAGGATGGGTATGGATAATTGAGGGGTGGGGTGATCAACAGAGAAATACAGCTTTATGGTTTATAATGGGCTAGGAACCCAGATCCTTGTTAAGTCCTTTCTGTTGGGTGTTAAAATATTCAATCATTCTGACTTCAAAGGTCTTACGTTCTTGTATGGTTTTAAAGTTACCTTTCAGGATTCTCACTGTGAAGTCACTGGTACAGTGTCCTGGTCCTGTATAATGTTGACCACAGGGGTGGGAACCCTAACTGGCACCAGTATTGTTCATGTGATGTCTATGTAAATTGAATCTTGTCTTAAGCATCTGGCCTGTTTCTCCAATATACTGTCAATCACAAACTTACTCGGGTCTCAGAATGGCTCAAAAACCATAGGCTAGTTCTGAAGCTAGCTAAGACCAAATCCATATTTCCAGAACAAAATGAGTCCTACTTATCTGAACCTATCTTCCTTTCCAATACGCCCTTGCCCCAGGTTGACACTGTCCACATTCTAGGAGTACTTGTAGATTCCAGTCTCTCCTTCCTCCCACAAATCTCTCAGGTAATCAAGTGCTTTTTACAAACTCTGACTCATACAATCTATTCATTGTTTGATACTTCTGGCTGCATGTAACGTGCTAGTTCATTGCTTAATCATTTCACAAGTGGAGGAGTAGTCTAGTGGTTAGTGCAGCAGACGCTGACCCTGGCGAACTGGTTTGATTCCCATTGCAGCTCCTTGTGACTCTGGACAAGACACTAACCCTCCATTGCCCCAGGTACAAATACTTGTATATACTATGTAAACTCCTTTCAATTAGTTGCAAAAACCACAGAAAGGCAGTATATCAAAGTTCCATTTCCTCTTCCCCTCTACAAAGATCTTCAAGTTATATGCCACCTACAGATTATTCAAAACTAGCTGTTAAGCCCGTAAAAACGGGCGATATTCCAGCTACCCTCCTCGCCGCTGCTCCCTCTCCCCTCCGTGCCGGGCCCCTGCACTGACCTGACAGCGCCTCTCACCTCCATGTGAAAGTGCTACAGGCAGCAGCAGATCGCTCTGCTGCTGCCTGCAGCGCTTTCACACGGAGGTGAGAGGCGCTGTTAGGTCAGTGCAGGGGGCCCGATACGGAGGGGGGCGGGAGCAGCAGCAGGGATAGGGGGGAGGATGAAGGTTGTTTCGCGCGATGTTCCTTTCCAGGCAGCAGCGTCGTCGTCCGACAATTCAACTCCATTTCCCTCTCTGTTCCGCCCTCTGATGTCATGACGTCTTGACGCGAGGGGGGACAGAGAGGGAAGTTGTACTGCGCATTTGCAAGTGAGTACGGTCACTTGCCGTTTATATGTTTGATACTGCTATCCATCTAATTTCTAGATCACACAAGTATGATCACATCATCCCCTATCTTAGAGACATAGTAACATAGTAACATAGTAACATAGTAGATGACGGCAGAAAAAGACCTGCATGGTCCATCCAGTCTGCCCAAGACAAACTCATATGTGTATACATTACCTTGAATTTGTACCTGTCCTTTTCAGGGCACAGACCATATAAGTCTGCCCAGCAGTATTACCGCCTCCCAACCACCAGTCCTGCCTCCCATCACCGGCTCTGGTACAGACCGTATAAGTCTGCCCTCCCCTATCCTCGCCTCCCAACCACCCCCCTCTCTTCCCCCCAACTGCTCCACCACCCAATTTCAGCTAAGCTTCTGAGGATCCATTCCTTCTGCACAGGATTCCTCTATGCATATCCCACGCATGTTTGAACTCCGTTACCGTTTCATCTCCACCACTCCCGCGGGAGGGCATCCAAGCGTCCACCACCCTCTCCGTGAAAAAATACTTCCTGACATCTTTCCTGAGTCTGCCCCCCTTCAATCTCATTTCATGTCCTCTCTTCTACCGCCTTCCATCTCCGGAAAAGATTCGTTTGCGGATTAATACCTTTCAAATATTTGAACGTCTGTATCATATCACCCCTGTTCCTCCTTTCCTCCAGGGTGTACTGTTCAGGTCGGCAAGCCTCCTCTTCATAAGTCTTGGAACGTAAATCCCATACCATCCTCGTAGCTTTCCTTTGCACCGCTTCCATTTTTTAACATCCTTCGCAAGAGACGGCCTCCAAAACTGAACACAATACTCCAGGTGGGGCCTCACCAACGTCTTATACAGGGGCATTAAAACCTTTCTCTGCTGATCCCTCTCATACAGCCTAGCAATCTTCTAGCTACTGCCCCGCCTTGTCGCACTGTTTCGTCGCCTTCAAGTCCTCAGATACTATCACCCCAAGATCCCTCTCCCCGTCCGTGCCTATCAGACTCTCTCCGCCTAACACATACGTCTGCCTTGGATTTCTACTCCCTAAGTGCATCACTTTGCATTTCTTTGCATTGAATTTTAATTGCCAAACGTTAGACCTTCTTCTAGCTTCTTCAGATCTTTTTCATGTTTTCCACACCCTCCGGGGTGTCCACTCTGTTGGAAATCTTGGTGTCATCCGCAAAAAGGCAAACTTTACCTTGTAACCCTTCGGCGCAATGTCACTCACAAATATATTGAACAGAATCGGCCCCCAGCACCGATCCCTGAGGCACTCCACTACTCACCTTTCCCTCCTCCGAGCGAACTCCATTGACCACACCCTCTGGCGTCTGTCCGTCAACCAGTTCCTAATCCAGTTCACCACTTCGGGTCCTATCTTCAGGCCGTCTAGTTTATTTAAGAGCCTCCTGTGGGAACCGTGTCAAAAGCCTTGCTGAAATCTAAGTAGATGACGTCCATAGCACGTCCTTGATTTAATTCTCCCGTCACCCAGTCAAAGAATTCAATGAGATTCGTTTGGCACGATTTCCCTTGTGTGAAACCATGTGTTTCGGATCTTGCAACTATTGGCTTCCAGGAAATTCACTATCCTTTCCTTCAGCATGGTTTCCATTACTTTTCCAATAACCGAAGTGAGGCTTACCGGCCTGTAGTTTCCAGCTTCTTCCCTATCCCCACTTTGTGAAGAGGGACCACCTCCGCCGTTCTCCAATCCCTCGGAACCTCTCCCGTCTCCAAGGATTTTAAAACAAATCTTTAAGAGGACTTGCCAGGACCTCTCTGAGCTCCCTCAATATTCTGGGGTGGATCCCGTCCGGTCCATGGCTTTGTCCACCTTTAGCTTTCCAAGTTGTGATACACACTCTCTTCCGTGAACGGGGCTATATCCATTCCATTCTCAGGTGTACTTTTGCCAGTCCCTCGCGGTCCTTCTCCAGGATTTTCTTCAGTGAAAACCGAACAAAAGTAGCTATTTAGTAAATGGCTTTTTCTTCATCATTATCTACATAGCGGTTCGCTGTATCTTTTAGTCTCACAATTCCCTTTTTAGTCCTTCTTTCACTAATATATCTGAAGAAATTTTTGTCGCCCCTCCTTACATTTCTAGCCATTGTTCTTCCGCTTGCGCTCACTGGCTTCCAATCACATTATATATAAAATCTTATTGCATGTCTTCAAGACCCTGAGCGCTGGACAACCCCTTACCTTTTCCATCACCTAGTTCCTTATAGCCCAACTCATACATTGAGGTCTGCACAACACAATCAGTTGGTGGTGTCTAGGCACCGAGAAATAATCCATGTACATACCAGACATGTTATTTTTAGTATGCAGGGCCCTCAACTTTGGAATTCCCTTCCTGTTCACCTCTGTTTACAGGTGCAAAGGAACCACAGGAAGGGAAAGAACACAAAGATCCCACAAAGTAAGTAGAGACCAAACACAAGGAGTGGGAACTGGATAAGGCTCTTCAAAAACAGACTCAGGACGCCAAAGCAAAATAAAAATGTTTATTAAATCTGACTCAACAAGGTACCATGTTTCGGCACATACGTGTCTGCCTCAGGAATTTGGATGCATATGAGGATGTTCACATTTGTCCTTGGTGACATAGGCGCCGACTTCATGGGTGCTGTAGGTGCTCGAGCACCCAATATTTCACCCACCGGAAGTTCTCTTCACCAGCCCAGAATTTTAAAAGTCCCTCCCTCCCTCCCTCTGAGTTCCAGGGTCCTCCCTGTCCCCTCCCTCCGAGTTCTAGGGTCCTCCCCCTCCATCCGAGTTCCAGGGTCCCCCTCCCTCTGAGTTCCAGGGTCCTCCATCCCTCCCTCTGAGTTCTAGGGTCCTCCCCCCTCCATCCGAGTTCCAGGGTCCTCCCCTCCCTCCGAGTTCCAGGGTCCTCCCCTCCTCCTAATTTTAAAAGTAATCTTACCTTGTCGGGGTTATGCCGGCAGCAGCAGTGAAAAGCGTGCAGGCTCGGCACTTCAGCCCTTCCCCTCTCTCAGCTTTGGTCCCACCCTTGTGGAAACAGGAAATGAGGGCAGCACCAGAGCTGAGAGAAGGGAAGGGCTGAAGCACCGAGCCTGCACGCTTTTCACTGCTGCTGCCGGCGTAACCCTGACGAGTTAAGATGACTGTTAAAATTCGGAAGGAGGGGAGAAGGACCTGGAACTTGTAGGGAGGGAGGGGGACCCTGGAACTTGGAGGGAGGGGAGGGGGCCTGGAACTCGAACAGAGGGAGGGAGGGGCCTGGAACTCAGAGGGGAGAGGGAGGGGGGAGGAAGGGGGGAATGCATCACCTGTAAAAAAAAAAAAAATTCAGCACCCCCAATCATTTTGAAAAGTTGGCTCCTATGCTTGGTGATACATCTTATGAAATGGACTTAGAGCTGGTATTTAAAAAGACTGCTGCTAAAAGAGAATATTGTATGGTCGCAGTTAAAATGCCACTATAGCGAACATCAACATGTGCATCCAGACTCCTGAGGCAGGCATGTATGTGCCGAAACATGGTACCTTGTCAAGTCAGATTTAATAAACATTTTTATTTTACTTCGGCGTCCTGAGTCTGTTCCCATTCCTTGAGTTTGGACTCTACTTTCACCTCTGTCTACAAACATCACTCAACAAATTTAAAACAGACCTTAAGATCCACCTATTCAAAGAGCATACCATTAGTATTTTTTTTGTATGTTATTATTGATTTATCTGGGGAGATTTCCTGAAGATAGTTGTAGCATCCCTTCCTATTCTCTCCCCCCCCCCAACCGTCCTATCTAATTTTGTAGTTCTACCCCTCTACCCTAGAAGTCATGTCTTAGACCCCAATTTTTATGTTCTTTCCAGTATTATTTAGATTGTAAGCCGCCCTAATGGCCTTCCATAAGGGTGGGATAGTAAGACTGTAATAAACTTGAAACGAAACTTGTCATGGGCAGATCAGAGACGTTCCTTTAATTTATGCGCATTGTTATAGAATAATGGGATCCATGCCTCATTGATATAAATAGTCACGCCTAAATGTAGTCAAGGTTTCCAGCGCCAAGCACTATTCTATAAATGGCACCTAACTTTAAGCATTGAGAGGAGTAAAATAAGTAAATTGGCAAGAAATGAGGGTTGACTAAATTCTTGAATTTGATGACTAAGAGTTAAGATCTTAAAGTGTTCAGAGGATAATAATGGAGAACACGATCAAACTTCTGACTCCCATGAAGAAGCTCCCATGAAGCAGCTTCTGAATCAATTGAAGTCTATGGGTCAAGGTAAAGGGAATTACAGTAATCTAACTTGGGTATGACTGAAGCCAAAAGAACAGTATGGAGAGAAGGTAAATCAACTAAATGGCGAATAGAACACATCTGTCTCAAAATTAAAAAACAAACTACAGCAAAAGATGTTGAAGACGGTGAATAACATCAATAGACCAATATAACAGAGTTCATCACATTGATTTATTTAATTGGTTAAACCTCAATCCAGCTGAAGAAATAAGTTGTTCTGTTGGCTGCTGTCGGTGACAGGGTGCTGGGCTCGATGGACCCTTGGTCTGTCCCAGCATGGCGATGCTTATGTACTTATTTAAGTGACAGGCTTATTTTCTAAAGAGAAGGATGCCCATCTTTTGACACAAATCGGAAGATGGACGTCTCTCTCACAGGGTCTGTCAAATCGGTATAATCGAAAGCTGATTTTGGACGTCCCCAACTGCTTTCCGTCTCAGGGATGGCCAAAGTTCAAGGGGGTGTGTCGGAGGCAAAGTGAAGGCGGGACTTGGGCGTCCTCAACCCATCGAAAAGAAACAAGGACGTCCCTGATGAACACTTGGATGACTTTACCTGGTCATGTTTTCTTACAACTCAGGTCCATCACAGCAGTATGCAGGTCCCTGGAGCAGTTTTAGTGGGTGCAGTGCACTTCAGGCAGGCGGACCCAGGCCCATCCCCCCTACCTGTTACAATTGTGGTGGTAAATGTGAGCCTTCCAAAAGCCACCAGAAACCCACTGTACCCACATCTAGGTGCCCCCCTTCACCCGTAAGGGCTATGGTAGTGGTGTACAGTTGTGGGTAGTGGGTTTTGGGGGGGGGGGCTCAGCACACACGATAAGGGAGATATGTACCTGGGAGCAATTTATGAAGTCCACTGCAGTGCTCCCTAGGGTGCCTGGTTGGTGTCTGGCATGTCAGGGGGACCAGTGCAGTAGAAATGCTGGCTCCTTGGTTTCCATTATCGCCGAAAATCAGAAACGACCAAGTCTAGGGATGACCATCTCTAAGGATGACCAAATTTAAAGATTGGACGTCCCTAACCGTATTATTGAAACAAAAGATGGATGTCTATCTTGTTTTGAAAATAGGGCTTTTCAGCCCCTGGATCGGGATGTTCTGCGAGGATGTCCAAATCGAAACGAGGATGCCCCTTTCAATTATGCCCCTCAGTGTAAACTAGTGGAATATTCTTTTACTGCAATTTGAGGTGGTGGATTGTTTCTAACTATTTGGGGAAAGTCTGCTCCCCCCCCAATAGGTATATGTTCCCTTTAGTGTTCTTCTTCATGCTGTCACTATTGTGGTTGAAATATACTGTGCACTAAATTGATTTGATTTACTG